>NC_092209.1:89615591-89643902 GCF_043381705.1 Parasteatoda tepidariorum
TTTGCAAAAATATGCCGCCTAAACGAATCGCTCTTAGTCGATCAACATCTCAAGCACGCAAGAAGAGAACTAACCGTGTTTCAGAAAAATCGGAGCAACGGGAAGAAAGACTTGAAACTAATCGAGAACACAATGCTTTAGCCCGTTCCTTAGAAACGTCTGAGAAACAGGAAAGAAGACTGTTAACAAATCAACTACGCACTTATCAAGCCCGTTCGTCGGAAACATCAGAGCAACGGGATGCAAGAATAAAAATCAATCAAGAACGCACTTGGCTATTCAGACGCTGCCAATACTCTGATTTGAATCTGGGTGCATTTCACTATGATCCGACAACCAACTATAGTCTTTCACCCAAGCGTCATCATCGGAAAAATGGATCAATTATGTATGTTTTGTAGTACTCTCAAATTTAAGAATGAAACAGCTGGAATTTGCTGTTCTGGAGGCAAAGTGTAACTACCAGATTTAACATCGCCAGCCGAGCCATTATCAACGTTGTTATCGGGTCAAGCAAATCAATAGAAACTTTTCTTGGCGAATATAGGTCAGTACATTCGTGTTTCCAAATGACTTCATTCGGTGCTGCTACAAGTATCGGTGCGCATATGGACAGCTAGAGTTATTTATTACATTCACATGCAATCCTGCTTGAGCTAAAATTAAAGAGCTTTAGTAACTTAGGCAAACATTATCGGATCTTCATGATACATTATCACACGTGAGTTAAAACAAATATTAAGCTCTAAACTTGGTTTTATTGCGAAAATTCATGTTTTTAGAGAGACACGGTGTTTGATGCATTTTATTGAACGGCAGAAAAAGAGAATTGCCACATGATTTGGCTTATTGAAAAACTCACACCAGGACAAATTGGTCAGCTCATATCAGCAGAAATAGTCATGACGCCATTGATCCAGAATTATTTCAGATCATCATCCAAAATATGTTTCATGGTCGGTGTGCATCACCATACATGTCTGTTTGAAAATGCACTAACGATATTCTGGAGAATTAACTGTTGAGACTATCACTGGTTTTTTCACCATTAAATAAAATTCTCTATTCAAATCATAATCACAAATCCACAAATCTCATTTACACACTTAAATACAAAATTTAAATTCAAACTGAAAGCGTTGCAACGCACGCAGGGTACAGCTAGTATATATATATATATATATATATATTTATTTTAATAATTGGAAAGCTGAAAGTGACGTCTTCGTGGGTAAATCATGGCATTTGTTGATTCAGAAGCCAATCAGGTTCGAAAAACACATGTGACGTCACTTACAAGTATCCAATTAAATATAACTTAAATCACATGATTAGGTATAATCTCTTCACTTCTTTTTGAGTTGTAAGTACCCAATTGATGCAGTTAAATCTTCATTTTTTAATTCTTTTACATTGAAATAAGATAAATTATCTTTTAAAAAAAAGATTTAACACAAGTCATATTTTTTAAGTTCATATTACATTAAAATATTATAATAATTTAAATGTTTAATGGCCCATTAATATTTAGATATCTTTTTTTTTTTAAAAAAAGGCAATGCACGATATTATGATTAAAACTATAAGAAAAAGTGATTTAATTAAGCACTATTATGATTACAATAAAATTAAAACCAACTATTATGCAAATAAGTTGATCCATAATTTGACAAGTACCAATGGTTCAGCTTAGCAGCAATTATTTTGGTATGATTTAAAGTACCAATATCATGATTTAAATTAGAACCAAATCGTTTTGGCATGGTTTAAAACAATATTAAAGTTCAACTTAGGAACATTTTTTTAAATATGCTTTAATACACCAGTCTCAAATATCAACTGATTATTTTGGTATGATTTAAATTGCCCAAATTAGGTTTCAATTTAGGGCTGATACCTCAGGATGGCAAAAAAAAGCCAATAATAGGGTCCAATATAGAACCAAATTGGTTTGGTACGGTTTAAAACTCCAATATTACCATTCAACTTAGAACCACTTTCTTAAGTATGGTTCAACGCACGCATATTATGGTAGGACTTAGAACCAAATATTTTCAGAGTGTCGATTTAATTAATTAACTTAATTCTATTTTGACGTGACCCTATAAGAAAACAATAATACCGATTTCTTCTTTTAAACAGATACATGTATGAGATTTCTTCATCCAAGAAAAGCAAGAAATTGCAGTCATTTCCCACTTTTATATCTAAGTTTGCCTTAAGGGCCACTTTGGGGACTATTCTCAGAACTTTTGGATTGCTTCTAAAGCTCCATTAACTTGAAAGCTCTACCACCCTATTCCCCATAGAAATTGTGTGGGGGAGTTCCCGGGGAACAACGGGAAAGCTGAGTATGTTGTTCCGGATTTTTGAAGGACAATGATAAATTGCATTTAACGGGAATGAACTCCTTTTATTAATGTGGATGTTTGAGGAAAAGATACTTTTATGCACTAAATCAGTTTGTAAATTGATTTTTACATAACTTTGCGATAATTATTTAGTTTTTTGAGTATCAATTTTAAAAACTCTCATTTTTAAAAGTCACCACACAATTGTACAAGTAATTTTATGTCGGGTCACAATGAGTAACATGTAAAAAATTGCAATTTTGAAATTCTCTTTCATATATATATATATATATATAACGTCGGTGCCGAGTGGAAGGATTAAAACAGGTCATAGGTCGGGAAGGAGGGTACAAATTTTATTTATTAATTAATAGACAACAGCAGTCATGAGAGTGTGTAAAAGAGAATACGGAAAGTTGAGCTCCTTGGTTACATATTAGGGAAAATCTTGCAAAGTAAAATCCGTAAAATGTCTTAATTTAGTGAAAGAGGGAAATCTTAGTAGTTGCTATTGGTTTATGAAATAGATCGAGCATTTCCCACACAGGGCAAAGGGAAAAATGTCCTGCTTTTAATTAAATGCATACTTGTGCCAAAAATAGATTTAAGAGCAAGATGTGGCTTTTAAAAGTGTGAGAAAGTATTTCGATTAGAATAATTAATTAGGATGAAGTTTTATAGCAAAGAAACTAACATAAAGAGATTATTTGAAGCTTCTTATGTTACATATATATATAGCGAAATAAACAAGTACAAAAAGAAAAAAAAAAACACGAAAAAAAGTAAGAAAAACAATACGCTTTATTTACTGCGCATAAGCTGCAAGTAAATAGAACTCATCAAATAAGTTAAAATCTACTCGTAGAAAAAACATGGAAAAAATTACAGAACAATGAAAAAAGGGGGAAAAATAAAAATAACAAGCCGGAAAAATATTCGGAATGCGGATATAATCGTGTGAGCTGATGAAAAGATTATATCTTTTAATTTTTGGATTTTTATATTTTATTTTTCCTTTTTTTTCGTATTTTTCCCCAGTTTCTTGTTTTTTTTATTATTATTTTTCTTTTCCCCCCTTTTTCATTGTTCTGTAATTTGCATTGTTCTGTAATTATATATATATATANACCAGTGAAAGTCGGCATTCTCTTGATTTCGGTCATTCATGGGAAACATACATACATTTATATATATATATATATATTTGAAACTTTTTTATGCTTTATTGCATCATCATAGTTGGCCAGACAGCCCAATGTGGGCCAATGCCTTCCTCTGAAGATTTCTTCATAATGACTTCCGATTTATCTTTGATCTCCAATTCTTTTCATTAATTGCAAGAAAATCATACTCCACCGAATCAGCCTATCTCAACTGCGACCTTCCCCCCTTTCTCGTTCCAGTGGGTTTAAAAAGCAGCATCTTTTTCATTCTATTGTCATCACTCATTCGAATCACGTGGGCCATCCAATTCATTCTATTTATTTTTATGTACTTAATAATACCGAGTTGTTTATAAATCTCTTGTACAGTTCAAAGTTAAATCTCCTTCTCCAGTTATTGTTTTAATTTACTCCACCAAGTATACCCCGCAAAATCTTTCTCTCAAATATTACGATACTATTTTCCTCCAGTTTTGTGATTGTCCAAGCCTCAGAAGCGAATGTCAAAACTGGCCTGACAAAAGTTTGTTAGATTAAGAACTTTGTTTTTCTAGAAAGAAACCTAGATTTGATAAATCTTCTCAGCCCATAGACAACCCTATTTTCCAGATAGAGTCGGGTTTTTTTATTTCAGGAGTCATCCTGTTGTCAATAGTAGTAATTGATCCTAAGTAAGTAATACTCCTTAATGTTTCAAATGTGTAAGAATCTATTTCAAGATAGGGGTCTGGGACTCTGTTTCTTGAGAATGACATGTATTTTGTTTTTTTCTAATTTTATGAAAAAGCCCATTTGTCTTGCAGCCACCTCAAGGTTTTATATAGCACCAGAAATTCAGGTTGTTAAAACTTATTTTGAAACATGAAATTATAGTTCAAAAGAAGATGAAATTAATCCATATTTAAAGCAGCTAAATAACCAAACAGGCAATAAATAATACCATTCCAAATTAATCAATTAAAACACAAATATTCATAACGATAATCTCAGGTGATAAAAAATCTGCAGACACTTGTAATAATCAGCAGAATCTGTGGTGGAGAGTTTTTGTTACTAGGATTAAGCAATATACTTTTATATTTAAATAATGTTAAAATTTTTCATCGAATTTTAAGATTATTTCAATCAATTAGTATATGGAAAAAACTATTAGTGTTGATAAATTTTTTGGGCAATCCTATATTTCACATAAAGTTAGTTATGAGGTTTACGTGTAAACCTTCTAACCTTAAAACGAGATCTGTGACAACCTGCTCTATTCTACGCACATTACCCGGATGCTTGGAAAACAACCTTCTACATAAAAACTTAAATAGAGTTTGACTTAGGGTTTTTAAATGTGAAAAAATCTTTTAATGAAGCTGGTCTCAAGATGAAAGTAATCTTAAATCTAGGTCATTATAAGGTTTCTTTTCGCAACGTCTTGTATGCTCGGCTAAAATCCACCTTGTCATGAAATTTTAATGGACAATGCAATTTGATCCTATCGCTAGTGTGACGTCAGCTGAAACGTCATTATGGACTCAAGTGACAATATTTTTTAAAAAAGCTTTAAAAAATAATTTTTAATCCTTTTAGAATGAAAGGTTTAAAACCGTAATATTTTTGCTTTATTGAATAAAGGTTTTTAGTACAAATGCTTTGTGACAATAAAAATAAAATTCCTAAACACGGCTTTACGCTAATTTTGTTAGAATAACATCATAAACTCATTTTTGTTATGTTTTTTATTACATTTATCGAAAACTTTTGAAATAATTTACATTAGTTCGTGTCCCTAGATAGAATTATAAATTTGCTCTAATATTCTTAATGTTAATTCAATTTTAAACCCAAATTGATGTCAGATCTTGAAGTTTAAATTTATGCTATGCTTGATCTGCTCTATTATAAATTACTCTAAAAATGGCATTTTAAATGTATTGAAAAATAAATATCATTTATTTGTTCATGATTTTGGAGTAATAATTGGGATAAAAATAACAAATATTAAAAAAAAACTTATAAAATTAAATTTTTTTTTTAATGTTTTGTAATAATTGCCCAGTGTTTAATCCTAGTGAAACTGTATACTTTATGAATTACAAGGTACTATTTATCTGAGGAAGAAACAAAAAGGTAATCAAAATCGTACGCAAAGAAGTTTATATAAGATTATTAGAAACACTGAAAGAAATTCTACCATTAGCCAAATATATTATAATACTTATTATTCCTCGATCGATAGTGATGTCATATTTTGCTGGTGTTTTTCCTTCGCTTAAATGTAAATTTGAGACCCCAAATACATTTCAGTGTTCATTTTTGATAAAAATTTAAAGAACTTGAGTCAATGGTGGCCATTACCGTATATCATGCACTTATAATCACTTAAAAATGATTAAACAATTACGTTGCAGTTTAAATTTTGCCACATTACGCTTACTAGGAATTTTCCATTTTGATAAAAAAAATCCATGACTTTTGGTACAAAAAAGTTTGATGTTTCTCTTGATTGACGTTTCATGAAAAAATAGTTCATCAGTAAAAGACCTATGACGGAAGTTGGATTTCTAATAATAGCTAAATTAGTTCTTTGGAATGACATATCTTGACTCCATGCCAACTTTTTTTTCAAGAAGAAAAATAAATGAAGCATTGGGTCAGTTCCGCAACACGGAGCGTTAGGAGCCTGCTCCAAATTTATTCAACTTTCAAGAAAATCAATCGTTTAACGGTTCATTTTTTTGAGTCAAAAAATAATTTTCACGTGACGTTATTATTTTTAATTTAATAATTCAATATTTCAAATATATCTATCAGATGTGAAACTAAAAAAAATTGTGACAGGTTTCCCATTAGCAAAATGGTTGCTGTCCAATTTTTAACGTATATGAACAGAATTCTTTCGTTTTTTCCGTTTGGGTATAACGCTCAAGTTATTCCCGTCTACGTTCTTTGACTTTATCTTTTTTCTCAGCTTCGGTAAGTTTAGGCTTTGGCATCGTTTCTTTTTCTTGCTTCAACTCTAACCTTTGGGACAGTGTCAATCAGTTTGGAACTCTCTTTATTTGTGATATTAACCTGAATTAGTATTGAAAACGATCCAGTTTGAACTGTAGGTTAGAATTTCTGATTCTTACATTAAAACAATAAAAACAAAAAAAATATCGTTCAAATGATGAAATTCTCTTTTATTCACAACTCAAGAAGTATTTTTGGGATCTCTCTGTTCTCATATCTCAAAAATAAACTCACCCACTTAATGCGTAACAAAAATAATAGAGAAATAAAGAATTCTAATAAAAATTATCTTACAGCAGCGGTCGCCATAGCACCGCATGCAATGACGACGCATGCGCACTGTTTACTATTACTCTTGAACACAGTTGTGTGATGACGTCCAAATAAGGTGCGCGCACCATCAAACCCAAAACAAAACCCATTTTGCCTAATGGTAACTAAAAAAAATTAAAATCTTAAAGAATAATAAAATACTATTCATGATTTTTACGAACTTAGAGAACATTTCTACTGCAGGTGGTTTCTTCTTTATTCTTTAAATACACCAATCAAATTCCTAATTTCTAAATTTATGAATTTCATATGAATTTTCAATTTGATGAAAGGGTGACAAATATTGTCGGCAACGAGTGAGAAGATATTTTTTTCATTAAAATAGAAAGTTTTTTTTCATTTGAGTTCTATTCTACAAAAAACAACAATTCCACACGAAATCGGTTATTTATCATAAAGAAAGAATGAAGATGAAAACCAATTTAATTTTTCATTCTGTTTCCGTACGGCATCGTCGAAATAGCTTGGAGACGACTCCAAAAGCTCCGTGTCATGGAACTGATCTATTATATATGGACGTATGAAGTCCAAATTAAAAGCTCAATAAAGCAGAGTAGTGCTTCATGGATAAGGAATGAAAGAATTTTTTTAAACATAATAGTCAGGAAAGAATAGTTTGTCTACTGTAAGAAATCCCCCCTCCACATAGTCTGAAGCCGTCTACTGCTATGGAAACAAAAATAGCGCATTTCAGTGAGGGTAGCTTGCTTCGATTGTTTAGGATACGTTTTGGTCCCACGCCCCTCCTTGAAATAGTTATACCTCGTTACCATAGTCACCACCACATGTCCAGACGAATGGCTAGGGGAGTTCCTACTTTTGACATACTATAAATGCTGGTAGGTAGGTACTTTATCTACGTTGTTCAATGGGCTTTTGGCGACGGTCTGGGAAACATTTCTGAAGATGATTCGAAGACAAACCATAACAGTTTTGATCCCCGCTGCAGGGGAGGGAGTGCTTTCCTCTGAAGATTAGAGCGCAATGCCCAAGCACTTCACGGAAAAACAGAAAACGCAGTTGACGAGGACCGATACCATGCACCCACGGTTCCTTCGCAGGCTTGACTACGGTGATTTAATTGGAACCGTGTCTTATAGCCAGTCTACTAAGGGATGTTTAACAATGTAAATGTTATTATATAAATAACTAGGGGCTAAGTCCTTGTTCGCTTCCGCTAGCCAATCCCGATAATTGCCTCGTAATAATTGTTGTTTCTTGACCACTTTTTAGAAAATAGTTACAGAAAAACAATATCTTTATGACTTTTATTAATTTTATGCTGGTGGCAACCGAACAATATGGAAATGAATGAGAAAAAAATGGTTTCTACCACGTGATTTTAAGGCCAATTAAAATGCATGGACAACAATGGAAAACTACGACAGCATCGTTAGATTTTTGAAATGATACTTCTTATGCTACTTCCAACAAGGTAGCGTTAAACGCTACATTTTTATGGAAAATCACGTGGTAGGATCCAGTTTTCCCTCATTCATTTCCATAGTGTTTTAGTTCTCACTAGCATAAAAATAATAAAAATCATAAAGATATTGTTTTTCTATAAATATTTTTTTAGTTTGTTTTGATACACATGTAATTTAATAGGGTAGTATTTTTTATTTTCAAATTTAGTGGATAACAATTGTAAAAAATGAGTGAAAACAATCCCACGGACAATGCGGCGGATTTAAGGTTATGTCAATGTACGTCTCTTGTGAATATCAATTGATTGTTAGGTTTTCTCTTCTGAAATTACATTATGACGCATTTACATACTATATTAATGCAAATACATTTTCCAGGGCGAGACGATGAGGCAACCACAAGCACTTCTACTGGTTCAAGAGGTCCACGAGGGAAAAATGCACAATATTACCGTGATTACCGAGCACGGAAGCGAGCGGAGCAGGAAAAAGAGTCGTTGAATAGAATTAGTGATCCTTCTACGACTGCTGATTCTTCTACAATTAATGTCGCAGGTTGCGAAATTTAACTTCTTCCGCGCGTTTCGACTCCACGCACTATCTTTTTGTATACAGAAAGATATTTATAATTTATTCCCAGACCCAATAATGGCATTGATAAATTGTTTTAGTGGATAAAACAGTAAATTAAGTATAAAAAAAATATTTATTTGAGGCAATTTTTACAAAAATTTTATTCTTGAAGTATCAGTACGGAGCTTCAAGTATACTGGTGAAAATATTTATATTATCCGATAAAATTTATAACAATGCCAAGAGAATAAGTAAGGTAGCAGTGATGGAAAATAATTCGCAAAGCATAGGTAAGGAATCCATAATTAGATTATTAATAGCTGTTGTTTAATGACTTTTTTAAAATTCTACTTCAATATTAGCTTAGAAATTTTGAGCGATCTGAAGGTTGGAAAATTTATAAAAACTAGTTTTAAAAAAAACGGAATATTGCAGCAAACATAGAAGAATTTTCAAATTTTACGTAAATGTTTTAAGCTGTGTTAGAAAGCTAATCTATTTATAAAATTTGATTTCGGTTTGAGTGCAACTACACTGAAGAAAAAAAGGATTTTTCATGGACATGAATTAGAATATACATTATATCAAGCATTGTATTAGTATATTATAATAATTCGGCTACATCATTCAACACAATGTAGTTTTTTTGTTGATAATTGCATGTTTTGCGCGAGTTTATAGGCAATTCTTTTATATTTAAACATACATGTAATGGGTTTTTATTCAGGAGATTTTTCATATACTTCCTATTTGTTTTTATTTTTAACGTATTGCATTACAATGTTAACCCATTGATGCGCGAAAGTAAACAAGCGCAAACCGGTTTCAGCCGCGTTAAAACAATAAAGCTGTAGAGTATCACCTGGCAATTAAGATCTTACATAGAATCGTATAGTGCGTTTAATAATTTGGGTCATGGGACTGTAAGTTAATTAAACCGAATATGAATTATTAAAATTAAGAAAAAGTTATCTCAGTAAATGTTATCACCCACGATATTAGACACCCGTATCTGGAGGAGGACATGTCAATACAAGTCCATTTATCCGTAGACCATTTACTAAAAGAACTACTGATTTCTGTTCGACGGTTTCCCTTTCAATACATTGGATAGCTGATGGCAGAGGCAAAAAAAGAAAACTAAAAGGGAGGGCAGAAGTGCGGAACAGAACATCTAACCCACTCCCATGATTCCAAGAAATAGGTGGGGACGCAATATATATTCTCTTCGTCGATTTATTCCCGTCGCCATGGCGACAAACGTTCCCAAATTTTCGAACCACCCTCTGGATCTTTCAGTGCCGAAAAGTCTCTCATTGGACGAGGCATTGCCCGATCTATACGCTCACCGACGAATCAAACGGAACTTTGTGACTTTGCAAGAAAGGTCACCTTGGGGAAAGTCAAGAAAAATACATGTAGGGAAAAAGGGGGGCACACATTCGAAGAGGGGGTCGAAGTATTTAGCAGAAACTGAACCCCACTTTTCAAAACTGAGGAAAGAACACCTACAGTGCCTTTAATGATTCTTCAATTGTTCTAAAGCGATGGATCAATAAAGTTCCTACACCGAATAATTACTTCGATAGAAGATTTCCCAACAATTAAGTGATGAGGTAAATTGTAATGTACCTGGGTGAGGAGTATTAATGTCATAAATGCTGAGGCAAACGGGAGATAAAAACTTCTTGTTCCGGAAACTTTCTTACAACTCGCAGAAAGTTAACTTTTTCAAAAACGAGTTCTACAGATCCTAAAAATAAGTTCTTGGCACTTTGCCAGAGATTGCATCTCGTAACCAAAGCCAATAGACAAGTTTAGCTATTAAATTTGCAGCTACATATTTTTTATTTTAATACATTTTAGTTCAGCAACTGCGCATAACCTTGATTGGAGAATATCTACAAGTTACGTAAGAGTTATGCGTAAGAGTTCGTGGTTTTCCTCTCCATGTAAGGCAAATGCGGGTTAGTTCCATGAAAAAGTTCTCCAAAAAGGCAAAATTTCTCCCAAAACTTGATCCAAGAGTTCCTTTGTCTTCTCGATTGGGTTCAAAATGACGAGGCTTCGGAGTTGAACATCAGTAGTCGTATACCCAAAATATTGGGTCGGTTGTTCAACGACGATTATAAAGTAAAAATAATGTTAATTAGAGCCGGGATAGTCTGGTTGGTAGGGCACTGGGCCGGTGTCCAAGAGGTCGTGGGTTAGATCCCCGCCGGCCGAAGACTCACTGTGTAGTAAATGGTGGCTGGTGCACGTTAAATCTGTCGCGTCAAAAAGTCCTCAGTGTTCCCATAAAAAATCATACCTTTGGGGGTACTGATAAATGAGTTTCCTTGTCTTCTGGATTGAGTTCAAAATTACAAGGCTTCGGAGTTGAACCTTAGCTGTCGAAGACCCAAAAATTGGGTCGGCTGTTCAACAACGGTTGTAAAAATAAAATGATGTTAACTTTTTTTGCTAGTTTTATAAGTTTTTAAATAAAAATAAATAATAAATAAACTAGTGTTTTAAAGTTTTATATTAATATTAAAAAAAAAAGTTGTCGAAACTAGTCGGATACCTTAATAGTTTATAAAAATATTTGTTCGAGCAAGATTATCTAAAATGGAATTTTGACAATTTACTCTTGAGATTCAGAAAATGCTAAAAACTAGTTTTGCTCTTCCATTTACTTCCTCACATTAAAATAAAAAATTAAAAAAAAAAAACAACACTAACTGCACATTAAAAGCGAATAGCAGTAGCAGATGAGACATCGGAAGCTATTATCAAAATGGCATTCTATTAGTGTCGTCCTACGAAATCGCTCCCCCCACATCAGTAAGAGAAACAAGACGTCTGAATATTTCATGTGCGAGGGTTTCAAGAATTTATCTGAATGGGTCACGCACTTCATTATGTGGACATTAACGATGTGTTTTACTTGGCAGTTTGCGAGGATGTCATCCTGGACACCACATTGTCGTCTTTCTTCATCGGTCATTAGAGTTTCACGATGAAGATGGTGAGCATTTTTAAGAAGGAAACATGAAAGAATAATACCACCTTCAGTTCAGAGATAGAATTTCAGCTAGAAGCTGATTTTTTTTTGTGCGAAATTATTGCCTTTCTTGGCGATTAAATATGAAGGAAAGCGAGCATTCATAACAAAAAATAAATTGCCATTGGGAACTTTAGCTCAATGCAGTATTTTAACTTGTAATTAACTCTAACCTAAGTTGTTTGTGCAGCTTTAATAAGTTTTCTTTTGGTGATTGGCGATAGGTAAAATAGCGAGAATTTTTAATAAAGAAAAATAAAAAGTTATAAGACTTTCAGCTCGGCACTAACTTCTCGTCAAACATGAAAGTGAGAGCCGCGATGGCTCAGGTGATTGAGTGTTCGCCTTCCAATGAGGTGAACCGGGTACGATCCCGGCGATGGTTGGTCGCTACGAATTCCGCATCCGTCTTGCACCGACCCCAAGGCTGACGTGAAATATCCTCAGTGGTAGACGGATCATGGGTTAGAGTCCCCTTGCCGTCAGGTTATTCATGGGAGGTTCTCGTGGTCTTTCTGGCCATGCAACGCACATGCCGGTTAGTTCTATCAGAAAGTCTTCCACGAAGGGTAATTTCTCCCAATACTTGATAAAGGAGTCTACTTGTCTTCTGGATTAGGCTCAAAATCACAAGGCTACGGAGTCGTAAACCAAAAATTGGGTCTGTTCAACAATGGTTGTAAAATAAAACGAAATAAAACATGAAAGTGAGTTTATATGGGCAATAATAATTATTAAATTCCTACTATTAGTTCACACTCTTCCTATATCTTGTTCAAATTTTCAATGGTTTTTATTCATCCACTTAAGTTAAAAATCATTTTTTTTAAAACTTGTAGTGGAAGACACTTGGTGTTAATGCACTTTTTTCAAATATTAATTCATTAATTGAATTAAATTAATTAATTTTAGTTTTACATGAGAGAAGAAATTGTAAATATTTAATAAAAAGTTAAAAAAAATATTTTTTTTCTTTGTTGACGTAAGTAGGAATTTACTTAAATTTTTTTTTGCTTTAACATTATTGCGCAGCTTTATTAACTTTCCTTTTGGCAATAACAGATAGATAAAATAGCGAGAATTTTTAATAAAGAATTATTTATTAATTAGAATTGTTAATTCATTATTTTTAAGATAGAATTTTTTTATTTTTTGTGTCTTAATATATTTTAAATAAATAAAATAATTTTATAATCATTTAAAATAGATTCGAAAAAAATGTTCCGCAGAATATGATTACAAGAATGAATAAATATTCGTGAATAGCAAAAAATTATGATGCATTCAAGAATACATTAGTGTTTAATAGCAATATTATTCGAATATACGCGAAGTTGCAAAATTATCATTTAATGATTTTTTCAATTTTTTATCTGCAAGTATTTTATATCCATAGAATCTATTTTATTTATAGATACATTCTATTAGGGGATGAATTAATAAAATAATTTTATCATCGCCATCTCAGATAATTTTTAAAGCCAACTCTCTCTTTTTTTGTGTTTTTAATACGCTAATTCTATTTTTTGTTCAACTGTTTAATATTTTTATACTCAATCATTGTTTTATCCTTAAAATCTGCAGACGATTGTTGTATCCTTAAAATCTGCAGACGAAACCAATTCTTTCTCTTTTTTGTGTGTTTTTAATACGCTAATTCTATTTTTTGTCAAACTGTTTAATAATTTTACACTCAATCATCGTTTTATCTTGAAAATCTGCAGACGATCCAAATACTCCACTACCCTTCCCCAAAAGTTCATCAATTTATCGACAGTTTGGGAGCAGCGGAACACGATATTAAACATTCGATATCCACTTAAGCTCGTGTTCTACCATGGATCTGAAGTGAAAAGGGAAGAGACGAGAAAGTATTTGCGTAATGGACGTTTGTTGAAATAGTGGAGCATTTCTATGACGATGAATTCGCGAGACAGAAATGGAATGCTTGATTTGGTTTTTGAAAATGAAAATGGTAAATTAAATTATGCAATGGCTGTAAGCTTTACGAGTATAAATAAAGCTTTATCATTAAATAATTCCAAGAAACTGAAGCGGCAAGATATTACTTGATCAAAATCTTCATTCTCCTCAAAAATATACAAATTAGAAATAACAGTCGACATGTTTCTAGCGCTTAAAAACAGGCTCCCATTTTCAAAACTTGCCCGTCGTGACGGAGAAGAAACAAAAGTGATTTGAAATAAACGTTAAGTTTCCAGCGAAAAATGGAAAAAAATAAAGGTGATTGACTAAACTGGGAAAATCACAGTAGCCGAGAGAAACAAAAAAAAAAAAAAAAAAAAAAAAAAAAAAAAAAAAAAACAGAAGGCGAAAACTGTTGTGGCCAAAAGGGGCAAATCAGGGTAAAATGCATTTCCAAGAGCTATGGTAGGTACTTTATTTACGTGTCGAAGTATGGGCTATTGGTGACGGTCTGGAAAACATTTCTGAGGATGATCCGAAGACATGCCATCGCAATTTTGATCTTCTGTAGAGGGGATGGCTCCCCTGATAGAAGTGTTTGTCCACCACATTTATAAATATATTAATTTCCATATCTAAAGTAGCAGTTATTTATCATAAATATTCAATGCATCAATATTTACACTATAATATTTATAGTGCCCTTTTTTAACTAGGCGGAAAAAAATTAAAAATAAAATACTAAATTATAATACTAAATTATAATAAGGAATACTAAATTATAATAAGGAAGCTAAAATTTAAAAATTAAACTTCAAAAATAAAAATTTTAAAAAGTTCCATTTCTGTTTTCTGATAACTATTCAACTTGTTACTTTTTTTTTTCAGATTTCGAATTAAAATACCTATTTATTTTATAAATTCTAGAATTTAACTTTCAAAATATTTTTCTACTATTTTGACAGAAGTATTCTGTTTGGAAATAGTCTTTATTATTTACTAATTTCTCACCATTATGCAAAATATATACGCTTTTGTTTGAACAGACCTATACAGCAAAGTTGTTGCAACAATATTCTAACCTAATGTCATATATTGATATTTTTATCCAATGTTATATATATTTTTTCTAGTTACATCTTATTAACAATTCTTAAAATATTAATACATAATTATACATGAATATGAATCTTTTTGTTAATAGGATGTAATACAATATCTTTTTTGCGAAAAAGATTCACAAAACTGCATTGCTCAAATGTAGTTTCCCTAATGGTATAGAGGGAAATCTGTAAAAGTGTTTACGCGGCCGAAAGTATATCAAAGTAAGAAAGTTAACTTACGCAAAACGGGGGCTACCGCGCCTTCCATTTCATTTCAGAGCTTCATAACATAACGAGTATAATTTTTTCGAATATTTCTTGCGTTATTTGCTTTCTAGATTTTCAACCATAAATAATGTTATTAAAGTGTGAATGTTTTTAACCCAAAATTTATTTTTATGAATTTTTTTTAATTTTTGCATGCATTCGAAAATGTCATATAATCCCATCTAGAAAACACATAAAGTGTCACTGCCAAATAACTTAGATTTTGTTTGTGCATAAACGCTTTCTAGCAAAAGATAACGGTATCAGAAACTATACTAAGGAGATAATTTATGCGAATACTTCCAAAGGAATTTGATAATTCATAAGGAATTTATACGAAAATATAAAAAATATAAGTCATTTATAAATCATATTAACTTTATGTACAAAAAACAATTTCTAACGTAAGTAGATGGTATCACCATATAAATTTAAGTCAGGTATATAATTTTTAGTTGCATGCGAAAACTAAATTGATTTTTTTTTAAAAATTTGATTCGCATAGTCAGTAAATATCCGAAAATTTTATTCTTGCACTAAACTTGATTGCAACATTAAAAAATTATCGTTAAATTAGCGATAGCTAGTTAACAAATGAAAGTTGAAACTATTTGTGATAGCTCAGGGGATAGAGTGCTCGCCTTCCAACGAGGTGATCCGGTATCGAATCCCAGCGATGGCTGGTCGATGGAATTCCGCATCCGGCTTGCACGGACCACACTGCTCACGTAAAATATCCTCAGTAGTACGGATCATGGGTTAGAGTCCCTTTTGCCGTCAGGTTAAACGTGAGAAGTTTTCGTGGCTTTCCTCTCCGCGTATCTCAAATGTGGGTTAGTTCCACCAAAAAAGTCCTCTACGAAGGCAAATTTCTCCCAATACTTCATCCAGTAGTTCACTTGCCTTCTGGATTTGGTTCAAAATTTCAAGGCTATGGAGTTGAACATTAGTAGCCGTAAACCCAAAATTGGGTCGGATATTCAACGACGGTTATAAGAAAAAATAATAAAAACTACTTAGAATATTGCTTGNTATATATATATACCAGAATTGATCACTTTTTTGATTGACACCGGCATTTGTTTCGCTTCTTCTCAGGACCAGCTTTCATGGGCAAAAAGCCGTACTTTCCAGTGATCTTCATATACTATGATATTTCTTATAGTTTCAAAAAAAATTTAAATCTATATTTTTTTTAAAAACTAGGCTATTGCTGTTATTTATTAGAAACCTCATGAAACTATTTGCATAGAATTCCTATAATTTAAAATTATTTACGAAAGACAGGGTTAACTGTTTTTTAATGCCAATGTTATGAAAAATAATAAATTAGATTTTTTCCCCCTTAAATTTAATTCTGTTGTTTCTAATAGCTTAACAATTTATTTTATGTCATATATAAAAGAATTTATAAGAAGAATTTCTTAGTAAGAAGTTATTTTGAATTTCTCATAGCATAGTATTGTAAAAGTTTACAATGATACCTAATTAGGACTGAAACTAATATCTCTCTAGATTGCATATGAAATTAATATTAAAGTAACATTATTTACATGTCTGAAGGCATTTGTTTCAACATACCTAATTTTCAACCTTAAATAAAAGAGATTTTCTATCCGTAAAGAGATATTAAATTTAAACATGCCAACTCTTAATATATACCTGTTTCTACCATAGCCGGTTGAAATGAATGAAATATAGAAGTTAGGAAGGAAATAAACTAAAAAAAACTTTATTACAATTAAACAAAATTTTACAGTGCCTATTTTAACGTATTACAAACACAAAGAATCAGAATTTTAATTCATTGCGCAACGCATTTTTTACATGTACAGGGAACATTTTCAGCAAACATATTTCGTCTAGTTATTATTATTTATATAATTCTTATAATTATTCTTATAATCATAGGAATTTATAAGAATTATAATTTTTATAATTATTCGTATAATTAATATTATTTCTTCTAAGAACTTGTGCTGTCTTGATTGTTTCGACATTTTTCTGGGTAAAAAACTAACAGTTAGTTAGAAATAAAGTAAAACTATCAAAATAAAATACAAGCTATTTACTAAAACATTTAGTTTTTGTCACTTTTTCTGACACAAAAATGTCAATCTAAACTTTTAGGTACTTTCTTGGAACTTGAATTCACAGTTAATTTGACTGAACTCTCTACGCAGCAGTCTTTGCAGACATGTGCAACTCATCGAATGCAATACGTTGAAAAAGCATTAAATCGTCATTTCTGATCCGATAACCTTAAAAAACAATAAATTGTTCTTCTGGTAAAATGACCGGTTGTGGTAGAGATACGACAAGTATTATTCGAAAAAAAGAAAAATACAAAAAGAAAAAAAATAATAATCGAATATTAACTGTACATAATTAACTGTAATAAAAAACAATAAGATAAGCTCATTTTCGATGCAAAAGTTCGTAAACGGTCATGTGACCGTGTAATGTTAATATAAAATTAGAAAAACGCAAGGTAAGTGGAAAAAAAGTAATTAAAATATTGCATTAATATAATTCTTTTAGATTATCAAGCTAACATTAAAAGCTGCGTTAAAAAGAATGCCAACATATTATAACAATTTGCAATGGATATTGAGAAAACAATTTTATTTTTATTACGCGATAAAACAAACGCAACTCTCTCCAAATGCTCGCACCTTCATCCAATATTTATAAACATTAAATGATATCATTCACAGAAAAAGAGAACTTAATTTTCCCAGCGTAAAAAAAAAGGTTGTGAGAAAAAGAACACGTTTTACTATCACGTGCCCAACTTCCCACGGCAGTCTTGTTTTGATCATGTAATCACGTGAGAGTTACTCTGGAGGTCAAGCCACCTGTTAACTGTAACTGCAGTCTCTAGTTGCCCGGGATATAAAACAGATGGCCTCCAACTCACTTTTACCTTTTTTGAGTTTTGAATTTTCGCATAAGTGATTCTTGGTTTTAAATTTTTTAGCAACAAAGAAAATAAAGTATTAGCGGGGAGTTCTTAAAAGCTTTCTCGCATCGTTTATGATCTTTTATGTTTCTTAAGATTGTATAAAGGAGTAATGTTTGTTTTGTTAATGTATTTTTTAGAGTAAATTGGAAAACAATTTGTTTTATATCATGTAAAGTATAAATGTTTTTGTTATGTTTAATTGATCAATACTAAATAAATCTATTTTGAAATGTTTACCGTTCTCAACTTTAATTAATCAAAAAAATCACCAATTGCAGAAAATTGATGCATTTAATATTAATACTTTAATTCTGTACGGCTTTTAACAAAGTAAGATAGCTTTGTGTACATAAAGATTATACGATCACTTTTACTTCGTGTGTATGTCACATTTCATAATATATCAATTTAGTGTGCACAAACTTATTATAATGCAATATTTATTACGAATAGCTTCAAGATTATATATTGGGAAACAAGTAAGCTCAAGTATTCATACGATTTAAAACTAAGAATAAAACTTGAAGTTTACGTTATAATGCATGCAAAAAAATTTATTTTGAAAAAGAAATTGTCTGTAGACCAGTAATAACGATCAATTATGGTTTGATCTGCTTCGATTACAGTGTATAAAACATGCAGACGGTTTGAAAAATCTATTAAAAACTGAAGGATATAAAAATGCATACAATTTGCTGTCGAAATTCCGTGCAAATTCTGAAATTAGTTCAAAGAAATCTGTTCATTGTGCAAAACTATAAAATTAAGTTTTTCAAACGACCATTTCCAAAAACTTTTCTTCCAATGCTCCCCTGGAGAACGACCTTTCAACATACAGGCATCTGAAGGGCAAAGTTTTTGGCCACTTCCACAATAAGGAGAGATAGTAAGTACAGAGAATGAAAGAACATCCATGCCTTTCTTGGGATTCGAATCCAAAACCTTTTTGATGCAAGATCAGTTCCCTGACCCCTACACAGGCCCTTTTGGCTCCATTTTCAACAACTACACGGTGCTGGACGGAATAGCCTGGTTGGTAGGGCACTGGGCCCATGTCCAAGAGTTCGTGGGTTCGATCCCAGCCGGCCGAAGATTCCACGTGAAGTAAATGGTGACTGATGCACGTTAAATCTGTCGAGTTTCAAACTCCTCCATGTTCCCATAACAAATCAGTACCTCTGAGGGTACTGATCCAGGAGTTCCCTTGTCTTCTGGATTGGTTCAAAATTACAAGGCTACGGAGTTGAACATTAGTCGCCGACCCCAAAATTGGGTCGGCTGCTCAACGACGGATATAAAAAAAAATACTGCATGGTGCAAACCGAGGACAATTTTGATTCATTTATAAGTGATAGAAATGGTAACAAGAAATTCAATTTAATAATTTAATATTTTCATCAACGAGAAAATGCTTATAATAGCTTTTTGTTTTGTATTTTGAAATGGACTAACAGCCGTTGAATTTTAAAGCTCTTCTTTAGGCTATTTTCTTACAGGATTCAAACAGATTCAATTCATTTTCTAAGTTTAAATGTTAATGAAATAGATTACGTGAATTAAACAGTTAATTTAATGTTATCAAGTAATTTCAGCAACAAAAAAAGTTAATTCCACAAAGTTTGATGCAGGTTGGATATAGTCTTAAAATTACTCGTTGCGCAACAATGAAATCAACTTTTTACATCTTTAAAAAAACAAATAGTAACTTTCAATTGAAATTAAAATGATTGGGTGAAATTTCGCTCATATAATATAAAGATTATTTCAAAAGCTCAACTATTAGGAGGATATGTTTCTTTTTTTACCCATTTTATTTTATTTTATGACCGCCGTTGAACAGTCGACCCAATTTTTGGGTTTACGACTACAAATGTTCAACGCCGTAGCTTTGTAATTTTGAACCAATCCAGAAGACAAGGAATTTCCTGGATCAGTACCCCCAGAGGTATTGATTTGTTATGGGAACATGGAGGACTTTGAGACTCGACAGATTTAACGTGCATCAGTCACCATTTACTACACGGGGAGTCTTCGACCAGCAGGGACCGAACCCACGAACTCTTGGACATGGGCCCTTTTTTACCCATTGGCAAAATGGGTCTGGGTTTGGATTTGATGGCATCCAAACACTTTTGCGCATGCGTCGTCATTGCATGCGTTGCTATGGGGACCGCTGCTGTTTTTCTTTTTCTTTTCACTAACAGGCATTTTTAACGTATTTACATAATAATATTTTAAAATATTTTTGTATTACTTATTAACGTATAATGACTGACTTGACGGTGATTTTAATATAAATATTAATGCTGAA
The DNA here is from genome assembly GCF_043381705.1 of Parasteatoda tepidariorum. Classification (NCBI taxonomy): domain Eukaryota; kingdom Metazoa; phylum Arthropoda; class Arachnida; order Araneae; family Theridiidae; genus Parasteatoda; species Parasteatoda tepidariorum. Next base: position 89,636,060 of record NC_092209.1, read on the forward strand.
GAAGGAAAAGTATTTTGAAACACTTATATAGGCAAAATTTGAATACCAATCTGACGACAAACATCAAATGGAGACAGTTTTTGCAACCCATGATTTGAAATGTGGCTTTTAACGGAGTCAATAATCCAGAGAGCATTTGACCAATTGGTAACCAATGTTCGTATTAAGGCGATCACAACTTTTTTGTTGATTTTGCTTCAATTAATTATGTTTTTTAATACTTTTTTTTACCTAACTGTTATTTGCATTTAGTTTATAAATGTGAACATTTCTAAATTTATCACAGAACAATCGAATTTTCAAATAATAGGGGAGAGTGGGGTCAATTGTAACTGGGTACGATTGCAACCGAGAAAAAATTTCGAGTGTCGGGTTCTAGATTTGGTTCCTAGGTGGCACACAAGGTGTATTTAATAAATCTACATGTACACCCCTGCTGGCAACCATTTTTATGTACTTTTGAAAGAGTTACATCACAAAAGATATTTTCACGCTACGTAAGTACTTTTTTTGGTATTAGAATATTATATTGTAACAAAGTAATTTTGCATAAACAAATAAAAATTATTAACCGAATATGTAAGTGGACACCTTAATTAACATTTCAATAAAAAAGAATTAGTTTTATTAATTAACTAGCATTGTTTTTAACAAATGAAGCTGAAATGGCGTCTTGGGGACGATTGTAACAATAAGTAAAGGGACCATTGTAACAGCCGAAAATAAATAATCTTATATTTACAAACCATTACTTAACTCTTTAAGAACCATCAATAGTTTCCTATATCATTTATATTATGTTGTATGTGCATTATTTTATTTGTCACCTTTCACAGCATAAATTAAAATTTTTAACCCCTTAAAGTTAAAAGTTCAACCCTTTAGGTCTCTGCTCATTATTATTTTTACTCCTAAAATATCACTACTATTTTGATCAATAAAAAAAATATATCACAACTATGATAATATGTATAGTTTACTATGTTTTAGTTGAATTTATGAACTGTTACAATTGACCCCGTAAGTGGGGACAATTGTAACAAGTGCACGACTGTCAAAAATTGTTAATAACTAACATAATAACATTTAAAATAAGGTATTTATTATTTTTTTCTAGTTGATGATAGTCTACTTTACTCGTTTGTCAATTAATACTAATAATATATTGGATTTTTTGTTAGTTAAAAATAGTTAAGTAAAAAATGTTACAATTGATCCCACTCTCCCCTATTGTTATTTTGGAACATTTTAAATACACACCAAACACACTGTAAAAAAAGTATGGTTAAAACATATTCACCGTGTTTATGGTACTATGGGAACAACAAAAATCATGGTAATTTTTACCGTTTATAAATATGGTTTTAAAATGGGAATTAAGAGTTGGTAAATGTGGTAAGTTTTTCTAATCTTATGATACTGTGGAACATGATATAAAAACCATATAATCGGTTAATTTTGATTTTCTATTTTTACTTAATGTGTGGTAATAAGAGCTGTGATTTTGAAAACCAGAATTTTATGTAAATTTAAACTGAAATGTTAACAACTGATTTAATGTTACTTTGATAATTAGTCATTTAAATTAACAATAAAATATGGTTTTATAATATGGGATAAAATTTGGTAATTTTATCATGGTACCTTAAGACATGGCCTAAAACCATTTATTTGGTTAAATTTAATTCACAGAAATAAGAAGTATAATTTTGAAATCTAGAATACCCTGTAAATCGCCGTTAGGAGAGCGGAAAAATTGCCGAATTACTCAGGGTGCGTAGTCAGATTTTTCAACAAAAAAAAAAGCATCATTTAAGCACTTTTCAAGCACTCAAAAAATATTTTTCATAGCTTTCCTTAAAAAAATCATAATTAGGATCTGTGCAGTAATAAAAATTATTTTTTCTATCGTTTAAAGCTCTTAATTTATAAACATAAAATCAATAAAAATCATAAACATTTTCAAAAACTTTACATAATTATGATAAAATAACTAGTTTCTGATAAATATTGCTGAGAATATCATGCATTTTTTGTAATTTATAACGAAAATCAACACGGCAAAGAAAAGTCTCTTTTTAAAATATAGAAAATAAAGCACTTTTTGTAAACCCTGAAGAAGAAAAACGCCTTTAAAGACTTTTAAAAATGCAAATCTAAAATAAGCACTTTTTAAGAACAATACGCACCCTGTTACTATTTTGTCTATATATTTTGGTTTTATTAACCAGAATTGTGTTGCTATTTTTACCAGAAATGTCCTTACCATACAATACAATAATTTTACCAGAATAAGCATTTTAACACTACATTGCCCAAGGAAGTAATTTTGACTGCTTTTTAATTTCAATTAGAAAAAACAATAATGTATATAATGACACAATCTCTTAGAATTTTGTGACTTTTTGTACAACATATAATTTTTTTTATTGTTAATATTTACTAATAACTTATTTTATAACTGTAAATAATATAAAAAATATTAAAAATAAATTATAAACAAATTACTTTACACATTAGTTATTCTTTCACAATCCAGTTATTTCGACTGCGTTTGGTTTATACAAATATAGGTATGTACTAAGTTTCTGTCTTTCTAGCGTTAAAAGAATAATTTTAAATGAATTTCTAAGTCATATGCAATATTTGATAATGGAACAATATTAAACATCGCAACATAAAGTTTTTATAATAAGACAAAATATTCGTAAAAAGGTTAACATAATCCCTGTACAGAATCAGTCCCTGTAAAAATCTGCTGTAAATTGCAGTATGGAACAATACAGGCAAATAACAGAATTATGCAAAAGCTCCTGCATTTTTTTTTAAAGCTAAAATTAAGTTTCTCTAAAACAGATGTATTATACCATAAATATTGTTGATAAAAACGTTCGAAATTTGACACTTTTATAATATCATTTAACCCATTTTAGGCTAAGTATGAAATTTTATAAAATGTGGTATTATTTTCATTTAAATATGATTATGTTACATTCATTAAGACATGAAAAAAGTTTCGAGCACGAGAAGAGATATTAAAGAGATAAAATGGTACGCATATGTACCATAGGCCAAATCAATGGACAAATAATTTAGTTGAACACTAGTTTATTTATGACATTTGTTTTACTTTTAATTTATTTACAGAGCTTGCAACTTTAATTCATCATATAAAACACATCATTAATCTCAGATGGATTAATTACACATTTTCAAAAAGTTGAATTTATCCATAACCATTTAACAAAAAGCTAGCACAGTTTGAAAAATTTCTTAAACGAAAGTGTTTACTCCAATTTAATTACTTATATTTTACAGATATCTTCAGAATCCTTGAAAATAATAAAAAAATCAAATTCGTGAAAAATATTCATTATTGTGTTAATTAAAATTTTTTCATTGAAATAGTGCGTTTTTGCGCCTTTGATCGAAATAAGAACAACATATGTAAAAACACCATATGTAATGAAGAACAATAATAAGAATACCGTAATAAATGTAATAAGAACACCATATGTAATGAAGAGCGATAATAAGAACACGATATGTAAAAACACCATATATAATGAAGAACGATAATAAGAACACCATAGTAAATGTAATGAGAACACCATACGTAATGAAGAACGATAATAAGAACACCATAATAAATGTAATAAGAACACCATACGTAAATTTTTAAATAAGAACGTGTGTAAATTTTTACAACCACGATGAGCTGAATTAAAATGGCAGCTGAATTAATGCACGAGTAATTGCAAAAAAAGTCAAAAATTAGTTTGCAGTGGGCGAAAAAACTACATTCTGTTTGTAGTTAACTTCAACTACTTCATTAAAATTTTAACTAATTAACAACTACTTTTTTTTAATGTAGTGACTACAAACTACTTTCGAAACGTAGTTTTACTTCGCAACTTTTAGAAGACAAAAGTAACTGGAGTAGTTAATTTCTCTCAATATTCAAAATGATTTTGAATAAAAAATTGGCTTAGTTAAATATGAAGAGATATTAAGAAGTTTTAATTCATGTTTATATGAAATAGTTTTTTGTTTTTGTTTTTTAAATTCGAAAGCACTTTTTTACGAATTTGTTTTTCTAACCTTCAAACTCTATGCTTTTCTCGACAGTTATTAAGGAAAAGCTCGGAAATTATCAAATATTTGTGATTTAAATGATCAATGCTTTTTTTATATCCTCCGAGAACTAAAGTACAGTGCGAAAAACAAAAACACGGACCACCCTAAATAACTTTTGATCCAATGATCGGATCTTCACGTTCTAGGATGGTTTAAGGGGGAGACTATGCTAATTAATGCAGACGATATTTTAAGTTACGAAATCAGACACAAAAACGTACTTTATAGTTTCTGTAAAATCGAATTTTAAAAAAAAAGCCAGATATTTTAAATACGATTTCTCAGGATCAAATCGACCGATTTCGTTCCGATTTTTCCAAGCATCAGATATAGAGCTTATTAACGCTCTGCCACATTGACATTCTTACTGCGTACGTACACCCGCGAAAGATTTGCACCAATCAGATTCGAAACAATTTTTGCGTTTGAACTTTATCTCTTTATTTAACTAACATTAAAAGTAGTTGCCAGGAGCCACTACAAACTACTGTTTTTTTTTTGTTTTTTTTTTGTATCGCTCAACTCACTACGCTTCTTCTTTTTTTTTTTTTAAGTAGTTCACTATACTACGAACTACGTAAGAAGTAGCGATTAGAGTAGTTTCGCTACTTGAAGTACGTTACCTCCAACCATTGAGGAAAAAAAGTTGAATGTAAAGAACTTTTGCAATTAAAATCTTAAAAGTGTCCCTTAAATGTTTGGTAGTGTTTATGAGTTGGCGAGTAAGTCAGAGAAAGGCCGACGAAAACTTTTCTCTTTGCAGCGGTAGGTGGTCGTCTACCTGCGGGATTTGGGGCTGGTCGATACCGTCTGTTGCTACCGTCCTTTGCCGTCACGTTGCCTCACATTTAAGTTTAGATTCATGAGAACGACGTTAAAACTAGTTTATAAATTTTAAATAAATTTTAAATTATCGCCGTGCAGCCATCAAAAAATGCACTAATTTGTTCACTTTACGTTAAGATTCACTTTACATGCAGATGATTTCTTATAGAAAACAATGTTAGAAAACATTGGTTTCGAGAAGCATTTTCTTAACAATAACACTTCACACAAGTTTGATATTTTTTTTATGTTATAAATACTAACTTTATTAATTAAATATTTGTTTTAAATTTTTTTGGAAAACATTTGAAGGAATATAAATCCTAAAATTCAGATATATCGAATCAGGTGTTTCATGGAAAATGTTCTTTTTTTCAGCAGTTAAAAACGATTAAAAGAACAGGTAGTAAGTGATGACTGGAAAAAAGTTTTAAAGACTACTTTCAGTTAAAACAAATATACAAATTGCTATAGACTTGTGTAACAATCTCTTATGAACCAAAAATTGCGACGCGTGATTTTCTCGCATTATTTACCTTAAACCTCTAGAAAAATCTTTAAATTATGCCTCTAAAAATTGTAAATTCTAAAATAATAAAAGAAAAAAATTATTAAAATTTCTTTTCTTTCATTATAATACAGCTGTTTTTATAAATATCGTGAAATAATTAAACAAGAATCATTTTTTCCCCGTTTTTAGAAAAATTAACGTCAAAGACAATTTGGTTAATAAAAAAAGACAATTGTAAAAAATTTTACTAAAATTTTAATTTACGAAATAGAGCAACAAAGCCTTAGACACAGCAAATTTCGTTGAGTTTATATCTAAATGCATTTTACTTGCAAGAAACATTGCACGGCAGTTGTTAAATAGAATAAACATTGTGTAAAATGGACATTGTATAAAACAGATTACCACCCAAAATAGAAAATATTAAAAGTCTTGGCAAATTGTGGTATTCTCAAAAGGTCGGAGCATAATACAGATCTAAACTTCAGGTTTTGACAATATTTAAGTTTAAATTTAATTCAGAGTAAATTTATAATTCGGTTCAGGGACGTTACAACAAAGTAAAGTCAATTACTGCAAAAAAGAATTTTACTAATTATTATTTTTCATATCAAATGCGTCAGATTTGATTATTCATGATTTTAGCTGTGCAGCAACAATTTTCAAAAAGTATTGCTTAAATGTCTACAAATAAAAGTATTATGTTTAAATGTTACTTTATATTATCCTCAACTGATGTCAGTAAATAAATAAATTATCTTACAATGTAAAACTATTTTGGGAAAAATATTTAATTTATGATAAGAAATGCTTTGGGTTTGAATCCCAGAAAAGGCATGGATGTTCTTTCATACTCAGTACAATATGCCTTAGCAACGTTGACCCCCCTCCCTAATAAGCCCCCCCCTAATGTACACTTACAAGATCAGAGGCTTGGCAAGTTATCAAAACCCTTCAAAATATAGATTTCAAAAAGAATTTTTGTACTAAGCAATGGAAAAAATATATGCTTAGAAACATTAAGTCTAATACCGGCTACTAGATTAAAATATTATTCACATCTAACTTTATTTAACGTCGTATGAACTGCAGTTAAATGCTTAATTAAGTAATAAAAATTAGAAAGGGAAGCTAGAAATTGTAATACATTAATTTAACTATTTTTAATGATATGATATCTAAATCTTTAAATTTTATGAAAATATGCACTTGCGTAAGACGGATAACCTATAAAGAAAAATGTTTCTTCTGAAGAGAAATTTACAATGAGTTGATCTAAAATATAGTATGATCCGGAAAAAAAATTGGTAATTGATTGTTTTAAAAGAAATTATGTTAAAACAAACAAGAGGACCAAATAATATCTACAAGCGAGTTTATACGAAGAGAGGTACAAAGAACAACTAAGTTTATACATCAAGTGAACTCAAAAAACTTATAAGAATATTGCAATTCATTAACACTAAGCGTACCACAACCGGTCAATTGACCGGTCAAGTCCGGTTATTTGACCGGCTATGGTAGAAATAGGTATACATTAGGTGTTGGTATGTTTAGTGTCAAGAAAAGAATAGTTGTAACCAACTTTTTATTAGAAAATATGCTTGTTTTCTTTTATTTATAAACAAGAAGATTCTAAAATGAACTCTCCAAATTGTACAAAAGTAAACCGAAGAAATCTGTAAAAGTGTTTCTACTGCGGAGGAACTATCGGAGTAAGAAAGATGCACTTCCACGAAATAGGGGTTGACTCATCTTTAAGAACTAAATAATTCAAGTGTAACTACTACCAATATATATACAAGAATTAACCTATTACCATTTCGCCATAATGTATTTTTTCGTATTTTACTCTATTTACACAACAATAAATTAATATGCAAATTAAAAACTAATGTGTCTGAAAGGAGACCAACTGAAATGTATGAGATTCCCCTCTTTACAAAAGAAATTTCACGAAAACAGTTTTTTTACTTAGCACCTAACTTATATAATAAATTACCATTTCAGTTGCAAAACATCAAAATATATTCTTCTTTTAAGCGTGCTTTATTTCAATTTGTGATGAACATTGACGATTTAGATCTCTATTTTTCACTTTAAAGGAAGCATTTGATTTTTTATACCAGTCTTGTGCCAATCCAAATGAATTTATGTTACCTTTGTTATTTATTTATTTATTTATTTATTTATTTATTTTATTTATTTTTTTTTTATATATAGTTTCATGCATTTTTTTGTTTTTTTGATTTCTATTATTACAATGTTCAACAATATATGACGTCTTATGATGAGCAAAATAATTTATGATTGTAATACCCCCTTTTTTTTTTTTTTTTTTCTTAATTTCTATTTTAAATTTATTGTATT
>NC_092209.1:89643938-89659802 GCF_043381705.1 Parasteatoda tepidariorum
ACAAAAAAAAAAAAAAAAAAAAAAAAAAAAAAAAAAAAAAAAAAAAAAAAAAAAAATAGTGCATTTTCTACTGGAATGTTATAATTATTCGCTTTGTTCTTTGTTTAGGATAGTTATGAATAGGTTTATTTTTAAAAGTTCAATATATTAATTGAATAATCAACCTAGTGTAAATAGAATATTAACAGAGAAATATAAAATTCAGATTTGCGTTAAAAATTGTTATTGGCCTTTTATTATTTAAAACCAGTTCGAATATTAAAAAAAAACAATTTCGATTATTTAAAAATAAATTTTCTTGTACAATTTAAATCCATTCTTTCTACAATTTCAAATCATTTTAACTATTACAGACAAAATATTTTGACTAATTTGCATTTTCAGAAATTGAAAAATTGATTATTGAAAAAAGTGAACTTAAAATGTTTAAAAATGAATCTCCATTGTCTTTAATGCTTAAAATTTTTAAAAAAAATTGAATTTATGAATAGCAACTAATTCCATATCATTTCAAATGAAGGGCATTTTGAATCTTTATGTTGTTAGATTATTTAATTTACACATTTCAAGTGTTATGAAATGTGTGCATTAAAAAATAAATAAAACAGGCATTGCAATAAAGATGCATTTATAGAGAATAAAATTAGATTACTTTCACTCAAATTAAACTATCTCAATAAAACAAAATAATAATAATTCAATAATAATCAGCAGGAAAATAATTGATTTAGTTTCGGAACTAATATTTTCTTAGCGGCATGAACTTTTTAATATTTGGTTTAGTCTACAAATATTTTTGTCGAATAATAAAGTATAATTGATGAATACGAGATGAAAATATAAATTGAAGAATATAATGTAAATTTATGAACACAAGAAATTTTTAAAAATTTTATTAAAATAACTTTAATTTGATAACATTAATGGAAATTCCTGCTTTGCGACCTCTTAAGGGAATTTGTAAACAAGTAAATTCGTGTGAAGAGTAAATTAAAAGTTAAATTAAAAGTTTTTTTACATTTGTTTGTGATGTTCAGATAATGATGCATAACTATTGGAATTTGAAATAAAATAAAAATTTTGTTAATTTGAATAGCTAATTGTGAATGTATTATTATCATAAATTAATCATCCAAATAACTTATTTCAAATTTTATCTTGATAAACTGGAAATTTTATTTAAATGCATATTAGTGCTAAACAATTCATTTATTTTAAGTATAATGTGTTTGACAAGAAATGCATTTAAACTTTTCTTTCCTTTAGAGTTTACTTATAATTAATCCCTTTAATAAATTAACGATATTTATTCATGCAGTAAAAATCATGTTTTTCTTATGTGTTTCTGTTTTAAAAATTTTCTTTTTCTGGGAATTAAAAATGTTTAAAAGTTTTTAAAACAGAAAAAAATGGAAAAATTTCATTTTAGGAATAAGCTTTTATAATATATTATTTATCCTTTTATTAAATCAAAATATCTCTCTAACGTAACAAATGTTTTATTTACTACAATAAAATTTTAATTTTATGCTAATTTAACCAAAATAGTTCTGAAATCATATAAAACTTATGCTTTATTTTTGTAAGGGACGTATCATCAATGGGACATACAGAATCAGAATTTAATTATACTAAACTTTTTTATATCTATATACTTTAGAATAGGATATTTGAACTCTTACTTTTTATGCTGGAGCATATGAGAAGTAGAAATCGAGTTCAATATTTAAAATATCTCACTATATATAAAAATTGCAGTTGTCCGTGTAATTTTATTGCCCGGAAAATCAAGTGGTAGACTTCAGTTTTTGATCATTCGTTGAAATATTGTTTTGGTTGTCATCAGCATAAAATTACTAGAAGTTTAAAGGTATCGTTTTTCAATAAATATTTTTGTATCCCAAGTTAAAAGTTATTTTCCTGTATTGCTATTTACCCCTCTTTTAATTCCTGAGTTTAAAACTAAGAGAATAGTTTATTACTATTATTATTATGTAATTCTGCACTATATTTTAAGATAAAGTTATTCAGAAAGGTTGTTTAATCTTTTAAATCGTTTAACAATTATATTTTTGCACAAAGAACAATAATATACTGTTATAAATTACAGTTAAATAGATCTGTTAAATGATTCAGAACTTAACGATCAGTTTCATACACAATGAGATGCAAGCAGAAATAGTATTTAATATATCCACCCGTATGAAAAGCGAAAGTATTAAATTACGATTGTGAACTTATCAAATTTGTTTGAACATTATAATGTTATAACAATATAAATTCTATTTTAAAAAATGATTATTTAGAAAAATTACTTCTGATCAGCTATAGATCCAAATATTTATAATACTAACAGATAATAATATTTAAGTGGGAAGTGGAGGTACAAACTAGTAGTGCATATATATTGAGTGAATAGTACATATATTATGTTTTAGTACATATATATTGAGAGAATAATTTTAACTTTAGTAGAAAAATTGTTTTCTGCCAAGAAACAACAATTATAGCGAAACAAGCATCGGTGTTGGTGAGCGGCAGCGAGCACGGGGCTTACCCCCTTAGTGAATATATTCATATGTTATATTAACATTAAGCATTTAATATATTAATATTTAATGTATTAATTTTTAAAGATTATGTAGCGAGCAATTAAATACACTAAAATATTTAATAAAACTAATAAATATTTTTGGAATCTGTAAATATATGTACCTAATTATGCTATTTGCTCAACTAGAAATTTCATTGAGAGTTCCTAAATAGTTTGATGCAATGCAAAGTAAAGTAGAATTTATTTTTCTGCTCTGGTCTTAACAAGAAACACAATGAATGAAAAATTCATTCTTCTCCTTTTAATATCTGGAAATCTATATTAAATCTAGAGACAGAATTAAGCTTAGGTGAATTTTTAAACTTACCTAGATTTTTAAACGTAGGTTGTTTTTAAATTATTACTATTAGCTCATGTACGACGAAAACAAATTTATGCATAGAAAGGGGTAAAAAAGAAAAGTTTTAAAAAATTAATTTTCTAAAATAAATTTTTCAAGCAATCAAACCCTTTCTAAAAATTATTTAAGATTATTTTTTCAGTTTGAAAAAAATTCTTTTTTAAAATTTTTGTGCGAAACACTTAAAATATATTTATATTTCTTTTTAATTCGAACTATTATTTAGTTTGTTATATTATAAATTATACTAGTACTTCTTAAATATTCTTTTCTAAACTTTAATATCAAATAATTATTTTAATACCGATAATTTTTTTTAAAATTCTTAATATTTCTAAAGTTTTGTAATTTTGCCGACATACATGGTGAGAAAATTTAAATATGTTCAGGCCTGCCAACTACTAAACTTTTTGAAAAATATTCTATAGAGTGATAGACTTATAAAAACTAAAGATTTCAGAATTTTTGGTATTTCTGCCAACATTTTAAGTGCCTCACCGTAAAAAAACTGGTATTAAGCTGCATTGCGCATGAACTTTTAAATTATTTATGTATGGTAGGGTGGAAAACAAGTTTGAATGAATAAAAAATAACACATTTAAACGTAAGCAGAGTGACGACTAGAATAAATTTTTACAAAAAGAGTTGGCAGATATGTTGGCAAGTACGTTGTTTGTAATAAAAAGTTTTGATTTCTTAAGTACAAAAACATTCGAAAATGCGGGTTTTAAAAAATAATAAAATTAATTAATGACATTTAATGAAAAGAATTAATTGCGTTTTTCTAAGAACTACTCCGGAGAGCGGCAAAAATTTATTTTGCTTGAATTAAAAGAATTTAAGTGTACATGACCGAATTCTCTAGTTTCGAAAGTGAGCGTAGTTTGAAGAGTAAACAAATTTTCAGTCACTAGAACACTTTACTATAGATTGAAATTTTAATAAGAAATCTAACCCAATGTAATTATTTAAAACTATTTATAGTATTTCTTCAAAGTATTTTGTCCCATATCAGTAAAAAAAAATTTAAAATTCAAAAATAATTTTAAAAAAAAACTGAATAATTCTAAATATTTTTACTTTATAAACTGTTTCCTCATTTATAAAATGTTAACATTCAAAAATACTTTGATAGATTATAAGCAATATTTTGATTAATTAAAGGCAGGAAAACATTTTATATTAACAGATATTTTTTTTGACAAAATTAGCATCTAAAACATTCTGTAAAATTTTTAATTTTTCAAAAGGTAAAAATGTTAAAAATAGTTTTTTTTCAAAAATCGTTTTTTAACTGAGTAACCAACGAATAGAATTTGAATTTTTTATTCTTTTTTTTGATAAGAGAAATATAATATTTTTTACATTGTTTAATGGAAAAGATATTAGCGTTAAACTGTTTCTCCCACCCATAAAACAATTCTTAACTGGATATTCGAGCAATTAATGATCGAACTGAAAAGGCACCACTTGAATTAATTTAGTTTTCTTTTTAGTTTATTTTAATTCGATATTGCTTTTACGTTTATACGTTATCAGTCCAAAAAAAAATTCGTTTCATTTCAAGGAAAAGAATAGATATCAAAATGAAATTTCATAAACTATTGTTCGACCTTAGGAAGCAATTAAATCCGAGCTTTCCATAAGCTTATTATTAACAACAGTCGAAAGGATTAAAAATCCAGTAGCTACTTTTTGTAAAATAGCGAAATCCTTAGCTATCCTCTCGATATAGCCAATAAATATAGCTTGGAGTATCTTAGTAAATTGCTGAATTCATCCTTTTTACATCGGGATTCGCATCATTTTCATACAGATACCCAGGTGCCCTCCCCCTACTTTGGAAGAGGTGGAATCAGCTCTCAAGTCCTTAAAACTAAATGAGTCTCCCGGCCTTGATCGAATCCCCGTGGAAATCACGAAGTACACTGTTAAAAATTGCGAGCCACGTTGCACCAGAAATTGGCATTCATTTTCTGGCTACATAAAATGGAGCTCAATTTTCACCATATTTTGATATGTTCACTAGCTCCAAATATCAACAGAAGGTTGTACTAAAAGTATGTGTTTTGAAGAAACAAAACATCTATTATCATTCTTTCTTTTAGAAAAGCAGAAGATGGTTGCACCATTATTAGATATTTTTAAAGAGCACAAATGCCGACAAAGGTTTGCTATTTACCGCAACAAAACTATTTGCATTAAGTATGTTATTTTATGACGTACATCTAACCATTTTATACCACCAACCGAACTTAAAAGGGCAAAATAAAAGAAACGAACTTTGATGAATGCAAATAAAACTACTTAGATACGTTGGTGCTTCAAACAGCATGCATTATTCGTCCCGCGAGACCGAGTTGTAAGGAAAGCATGGCGTCGTCAACAAATATAGTTCAATTTACAGTCACCCTGAAAGCTTTGTGTCTTTGACCAAATTTTGGTGCAGTTAGTTGCTCCAGGAAATATTTCTCGCTCATACTTCACAATTTAAGGAATAGTTGAAATAAAATGATCTTTCATGTAACTAAACTGTGAGAAAATGGGAAACTTTTTTCACCAAAAGCTGGTTAAAGATTTACCGAGTTTTTTACAGTGTACGGAGGAAAAAAATGGTTGGAATGCACGCATAATTTCATTTTACACACTTGGAATAATGAAAAGTTACCCTCAGACTGGTACCGAGGTATTGTATGTCCAATACATAAGAAAAGAGATCTGGCAAACTCTTGTAATTATAGAGGTATTAGTTTGCTTAATCACACCTATAAAATTTTCTCGATTATCATCTTCAATAGACTAATTGAAGACATAGTAGGAGAATGTGGTGTTAGAAAGGGTAAATCTACATGTAAGCAGATATTCAACTTGAGTCAAATTCTCGAAAAATCCAGAGAGTATGGAATAGAGTTGCATTATCTTTTTATTGATTTTAAATCAGCCGAAGATAGTGTTAATCGTGATTTAATACTCAGAGCTTTTTTTGAAATTGTAAATGGTATGAAACAGTGCGACGCTTTGACCTGTTTTCTTTTCAACTTGGCGCTGGAACGGGTGATTCCGATGTTAATACTCGAGGCACAATATTTACTAAAATCCTTACTTATGATTTGGTAATAATCGCAAGGACATTGTTGGAAGCAGTTACCACTCTTAAGAATTCTTCAGAAAAGATGCATCTAGTTGTCAACGAAGACACGACCAAATACATTCCAATTATTAAAAACACCTGCAAATTATAAATTTTTAAATTCTAAATTCGAACTTGTTGACGATTTCACTTATCTTGGTCCAAATATTGATGACTTAAACGATATAAGCACAAAAATAAAGGGACGCATTATAGCGGCCAATCGATGCTTTCACCGCTTAAGAACATTTCTTAAGTCAATATAAATTAAAAGACGAACAAACATAATTCTATTTAAAAATATCCGAAATATGGTCTTTAACTCAATCAAAGCAGACCTGCTTGCTGTTTTTGGAAGAAAAACTTGCGGTGCTATAAATGTCGATGGCTTATGGAGACAAGAACACAATTTTGAAATATATAGGCTATTTTCAAAGAAGCTGATATCAACAAATACAATCGCTTAAAGCTTGTGGGTCACATCTACCGAATAAGCCCTTCTTCCTTGACGTCTAAGATCTTCAATTACAAGCCAATAAGAACTAGAGTTAGGCCTAAGATCAGATGGCTTGACGGTGTGGTGAATGACTAACTGGAGAACAATCGCAAAGAGAAGAGCAGAATGGAGGAAGGTTCTGGGGAAGGCTATGGCCCACAAAGAGCTGTCATGCCAATAGAAAAAGAGTTTTGACCTTATTAAAAATTATACTAAAAATAGTTGTAAAAATTTAGATATTTTATTTTTTAATAAATTTAATAATGTTTTTAACTATTTTCTAAAATGAAACTATAGTTTGAGCACTAAAAATACATTTCACGATAGGTGAGGGGGAAAAAAATGGAATCATCCTGAGGACATTTGAGTTGAGTTGCTTTTAGCCTCTGAAATATAATCGTCTGAGTATTTTAAAAGAAAATGGTTTTGAATCTCTAAAATGATTCCAAACTAAAAAACTTCAGACTAGAGCTGGAAAATTGTAATAAAATTAAAATTTAATAAAATTCACGTCAATTTTCTCTTTCTGTGTTTTAATTTTTTTAAAATCCGAAATCAAATTTTCATTTAAAACAAAATAAGAAAAAAAAATTATGATCAAATACATATTTTCTCTCAAAAATAAAATGATCCAACAAAAAACTGATTCGAATATATAGATAATTATCTAAACATTTTTCACGCAAATAATATATATTGATTGACTTATTAGAACAAACTAATAAACTTACTCCGGGCCATTCCTATCTTGGCTCGCAACAACCATCGTTCCTTTCATTGCACCTATAGCTCCAAGGGGCATTTTGGTCAACGAGGTGGTCAAATTCAAATACGAATTAAATTCCTAGATAAGAGGAATACACTTAATAAAGCCGTGAGGAATAATTCCAAGATTATTCGGAGGATATTTGAGTTGTTTATAGCTTCCAAGAAATAATCGTCTGCATGTTTCAAAGGAAAGTTATTTCGGAATTGCAGGAATATCGTTTGGGAGCTTGGCGCCCAGCGGATGAGATTCTCCGCGAGCGACGGGAGAATGATGGTTTGGGTAAGGAGGGCGGTGGCCAGAAGAGGGCGTAAGTATCGCCCTGCTCATTTGCATAATGGAGCTGTCTGGCACAAGAATTAGGAAGAAAAGGAGGGATGATTACAATTATAACTCGATCTTCTTGTCCGAAGCTGTTGAGTTTTATATTGTTTTATAAAGGAGAGGGTGATTTTGATTCAATTGCTCTACTCTCACTTCTTTTATTGCTTTGATTTTGGGGGGAAAGGAATAGAACAAAACAAGCAGAGCTAGTCTTTTGTTTTTTTTAAAAAATAAATTATAAATTTTTTTCTAAATTAGTTTTTCATTTTTATTTTGTAAATAGAATTTTTAAAATTGTTTGATTAAAAAAAAATTTTTTTTTGGAACAAAAATTCACGAAACAACACTGTACAGCATGAAAAATATCTTTTAAAGTAAAATGTGTGCCTCTCGTATATTTTTGGCCAGAAATAAGAAATCAGTACTCAATTCCTAACTATTAACTTCACACTCTCCCTATTATCTTGTTCAAATTTTCAAACATTAATAAAATATTTTTTGTTCATCCACTCAAGTGTTCAAATACATTTTTTTTAAAACTTGTAGTGGATGACACTTGATGTCAATACAGTTTGTTCAAATATTAACTCATTCATTAAATTTTATTAATTAATTTTAGTTTTATAGGGGAAATTATTTAATAAAAAGTAACAAAAACAAAATTTTTCTTTGTTGACCTAAGTAGGAATTGATTTTTCTTTGTTGACCTAAGTAGGAATTGATTTTTATATTTTTTATATATTGCCATATAGAAACAAAAAGAAAGCTACTAAAATTTGTTGAAAATGTAGAATGAGAAATGCCAAAACTAGTTTGACTACTTGAATAAACATGAAGGTGTTTATAAATATAATCTTTCAACTCCTGTTTAAACTGGCAGTTATACATGCTTTTATGTTCTTAGCTCTGTCTACTTCAGTAATGATTAGTTATGCTTCCAAAGTACTTTTGATTCTTTTCGCTAGCTACCCTACCTTAGCTAGCTCTATATCGGCCCATTTTCCACCGAAATCCGATTGACTACTTTGATTTTAAATAAAGTGTTTTAAATTTTTAGATTTTAAATAAAGTGTTCTATTTCATGATTTGTCGCAAAAATTTTAGGTGTAGATTGGCGGCACTTAAAAACGGCCAAATCTGTAGCTGCAGTGGCGTTAATACGCAAGTACCATTTCGTCCACCAAAAAACGTTTCTGCACTGCTAACTTTTTTCTTCTAAAATAAAGTAAGAAGTTTGTAACGACGATTATCATCCGGCATATTTAAAGTTTGCAGAAAAAAAATCACAACAGAACACAAGCAACTGCTCACTCAAGCTCAAAACATTGAATGAACAAGAATTTCTACTTCTGGGACGAACGATATCGGACAAGTAAAAAAACAATTGCTTGAACGAACCGGCAACGACATTGTCGTTCACACATTTGTCGTCCGATTTTGTCGGTATCGCGTGGTGAAATGAAAAAGTGCCCTTAGCTTTCATGCTTTCTTGGCTTTAATTTTGAGAAGGATTCTAAAGAAATATATTTTAAAGATGATCGTTAAGGAAGACCCAGCATACGCTGATAAAATCTTGTGTTAGAATATAATATAAGATGTTGTTGTGCTAACGAGCATGAAATGGCCACTTAAAATTTGCAGAATCTTTTTTTTTATCTATTTTCGAGTCAAAATTCTTGATGGTCCCATCAAAAAGTTTTGATGGTTTATGTTGGTTTCAGTGCAATTCATGATGGTAAAACATCACTTGATGGCCACCGTCATCCAACATTTTCCATTATACGTTCATGGTTTTTGATATGCCAACAAACTTCCATGATGAAACATGCTACTTTAATACTATGATGGTTTACCATCAAGAAAAGTTTGACTCTCATGGACCAACAATCCATGATAATCCGTGATGGTTCATGGTGATTCCAACTATACATTTCCATGATGGTTTAAGGGGAATTCTTGTTGGTTCTCAGGAGCAAACCATCAACATTTTTTTTATTTTATCTTGGACTACCTTAAATAATTTCGAATTTCTACATTGAGATGATGGTGGTTCATGAGCGTTCCAACATTTGATTTCTAAGATACTAAAATGGAAATTCGTGATGAATCAACATAAACAAACCATCAGAACTAGTTGGTATTCTTATGTTTGACCATCATAAATCAGTTTGAATTCGTACATCGGGATGAGGGATGTTCACGTTAGTTAAAACATTTGATTTCTAAGATACCATGATGGAAATTCGTGATGGTTTAACATGAACTCACCATCAAAGCAAATTGCTATTTCATGTTTGGAGAATGCGTTCATGGTTTTTGATATGCCAACAAACTTCCATCATTACATGATGGAAAATGCTACTTTGATACTATGATGGTTAACCATCAAGAGAAGTTTGATTCTCATGAACCAGTAATTCATACATGATGGTTTAATGGGAATTCTTGTTAGTTCAGCAGGATCCATCAAAAATATTTGGATTTTTCTTTATATTTGCCCATCATAAATCAGACCCAATTCCTACATAGATGGTGGCTCATGACCGTTTCTATTGACCGTTGCATGAAACAAGTTGCTATTCTTATGTTGGACCATCATAAATCAGTCCGAATTCCTACACTTGGGTTATGGTTACATATGGTGGTTACCAGCAGAAAATATAATGGTTCATTATGGAATTATTGATGGTTACCATCAGAATTATGTTGGTCCATCAATGGGAAACCATCACAAATTTTAACTTGTGTAAGGACGTCCATTGAAGAAAAAAACAATTCTATGACTTTTATAACGTTGTTCTTCACTATACCAACTGTCGAATACTCAAATATAAATAATATTTTGGAGTTGTATATTCCCTTCACACAAGGAGAACAAACATTTTGCATCAATTGGAATGGCAGTTTTATTTTAACTAATACAAAAAGAAGTTATTGTAAGTTGAATTTCTCACAATCACTTCTTTTTAATACTAAATCACAATCAATTCACAAAGAAAGTGATACCGTTTCTTACTCTTCTATCTTACCTCCATTCGAGTGCTATCTTTTTTAGATTCATATAAAAGGTGATAAAATCCACCACAACACTCTTTACATTAAGACCAAAAAGGAGGGATTTAATATCGTCTGCTCTTAAATTAATCGCCAATCCTACTAAATCCCGTAGGATGCATTAAATTGATTGGATGAAACGGGAGAGAGAGAGCTTTCCTCTCTACTATTGAAAATAAAGGCCTCGCTAGATGAGATCTATCATGATAACAATTCTAGATACGCTTTCGCTGAATAAACCAAATGCTTCTGTTGAAAATCTGAATAAAGCGCGTCTGTTATCTTGGTTTGATGCCTGAAAGAGAAATTTCAGAATGTGTTTTCTTTTTACATTTTGATAACAGTTGAATATCTCGCTTTGTATGAAAAATAATGCAATTTCGTGGAATAGATTATTTAAACATTGCTATTTTAAAATATCTATTATCTGAATTCCCATTCTTCGCACAAAAATAATACAAAGTAAAATATCAATAAATCAGTATTGAGAAACACTACGAACCGATATACCGACACAATTAAAGAGCTTGATGGAAGAACCAGGTAAGTGAAATTTTTTGAGGAATTAATGAATCAAAGAAAATAACAAAAAGTGGTTGCCTCAATAAGATTATGTTTAATGCAGCAGAAATGTTTTTGCTTTCACTTAAATCTTAACGTAAGTAATCGCATTAGTCTTTAGTATGCTTGCATGTTTTTTATTTCAAATTAGGTAGTGTTAAATAAATTAAAACAAAAAATTATTAATAAATATAATTACTAATAAATTGGTAGTGAAATAGTTCAGAGGAAACATTTTTTTTTTGTTCTGCAAATGTCACCTACTTGATTCTTCCACTGAGTTTTTCAATTAATATAATCAAAACCAATTAAAAATGCTTATTTAATAATATTTGTTGAAGTTTATGGTGGCTTTACGTTATTGAATTAAGTAAAACCCGTCTTGTGCAGTTTATCCCATTAGAATAAAGATAAAAATATATTTAGCATCCCTTGGCATGCTATTACAGTATCAAGTAATTTTCTCCGGTACATATCCTTTTGAAGGGCCGAAAGAAACTTATTTTCAAAATATCAGTTTTAAAACTGTTTAGTATTGGGGCAATCTTAATAATCATCAAATACATGAATATGATAGTTTATACCTATATTAGTATATTTGGTACTTATTACACTTAAACACTGAAGTTTTGTGAAAAATACATTTATCAGTGACAGCCATCAAAAAGTCATCCAAATACTGGATCCAAGTTTTCCCTTGTTTTCTGGATTGGGTTCAAAATTACAAGGCTACGGAGTTAAATATTAGTAGTCGTAAACCCAAAAATTGGGTCGGCTGTTCAACGACGATTTTAAAACAAAATGAAGTGACAGTGCTTTTAAAAATAAGCCTTAGATAGCATTTTAAATTCGAATTTGAAAAACAACTTATTTTTCTGAGCAAAAAGTTCCGAAGATTTCGTACAGCTTTGCGTGACGGCGATGGTAGGCATGTAGGTGATTCGATTTCTTTTTCAAGTTTAGGCTATTTTTTACAGCAAAATGATAAATGTAGTTTAAAGTTAAAGCATAGCTTCGAGTTAAGTTACTCAAAACTGTGGTGTTTTTTTAAAACTTTGCTTGGGTAAAAGCGCTTTGAAGTAATTTTAAGGATTTATTGTAAAGTTAAGCAGATACTTTTAAATACAAATTTTCACTGAAATGAATGGTAGTTTATCTTTAACTGTTATCTACTGCCTGCATCAATTGTTCACAGAATGAATAAAATAAATCAGGTTGAAAAGTAATACTATAAAACAGTTATTTTTGAGCTATTGACTTTATTTATAAAAGCAAAAACCTAAAAGAAACCAAGAACTAGTTCCAGCTATTGTACAATTCCGGAATTGTTTCTTCGCCTCAAGCATTCTAATTAAATTTATCCACTCTTGTCTTTACTAAAACATCCTCTCAGATACAATTTCGTTTAATTTAAAGAGTTTGTGGGGATAATAGTTATCGACAATGTCAACCTTCATCTATGAAAAGGTACTCCAACATAGAATCGAGTTACTGTGCCTTACGTACTAGTGAATTGGTATTGTATTTTTGTAGTGGGTGGTACACTACACTATTCTCCCTCCAGAATTATAGCGGTGATAAAATTCGATGAACGGATATCACTAGTTGTATCATTGCTGTTTTGTGAGAAACTGGGTGAGCTGTATTAAGATCACCGTGCTTTTGCTTATCGTGAGAGCTGTATTAAGATCACGGTCGTGGTTGCTCCAGTGTTGCCATTAGCAATCGAGTGTATACAAGCCAACATTGTGTGAGATCGAGACTGAGTAGCAACAGCGAGAGAAGGTGGATAATGTCACAGTCACAAGTAGCAAGTCAACTGTTTAAGGAGGAAAATCAATTGAGGTAGGAGTTTTCAAATCGAAGTGGGCGTTACTGTCAAGGTAGGCGTATTCACATCTCACCAATGGGGGGATAGTAGTTATCGACAATGTCAACTTTGATCTATGAAAAAGAACCCAACATATCGAATTAACATGTCTTATATACCAGTGAATTAGAATTGAATTTTGTAGTCGTACATTTACAATACAAGAGTTTCATCCTTTTAAACATTAAACTATCAATATTTACTATTTCTTACAAAACTATAAATAAAACATTCCGTTGCTAGTGAGCTTTTAACGAATAATTTTTTATTATTTCTTTGAGATACTTTTAAAACCCTTTATTTTCTTGGGAGTGTAATAAATTATTCTTGTACTTTGAATAACTAATGAAAAGTACAAATTACAAAATTTGCATTTTGATTTTTCTAAATAAAATAAACATTTAAAAAAAAATGTTTTTTAAATAGACTTCCAAAATATTTGGATTTCTATTACATCTAAAACGGAACACGAAGGGCTTCTCACATTTGAAAGACGTAAGGGAATGTTTGGTGATAATAGAAGTTTATTTCAAAAATAATGTGCTCTATGTTTTCCGTTTTAGATGTAATAAAATAAAATTTGTTTTTTTTTTAAAAATTCAATTTACAAAGCATGATTTAAAATTGTTTTAATTTTTTCCTTTTTTTAGTTATTCATTTGCTAACACCAAATTGTAATTGGTTATAAAAAAATAGAGATAAATTTTACTTCTGACATTAAAGAAATAAATTTCATTCGTATTGTCATCGGGCGCAAAGCTTCAGTCTTGAGCAATCTAGCAAAGTAGCTGAAAATTTTAATTTAAAATTAACTAATCTTGTAGCTAAATTTATCTTGTAGCAAGTAGGAAATGGTTAAAATTTGTACTGTATCAAAAAGCTCCTACCAAGATTTGAGCAACTTAGCTCATCGGAAAGAAGTCAAGATTTCAATTGCATGATTTCTTCTCACACATAAAAGTAAATAAATAATGCATAGAGAGGTTTGCATACAAACATATAAAAGTTTTTTTTTACTTCTTATTCGTAAACGATAAAAATTCTTAAATATTATTTTAATTTTTAATAATTAAAAACATAATTCTTCATAGTTCGTTGTCTACAGGAATTAAAGTTCTCACAACAATAACCAGTTATTCAGAACAAGGAGATCGGGCTAGGGTTGAGCAAACATTTTTAAAACAAAGTTAACGTTTCAAAATTACTAAGAAATCTCGACAAAAATCTGTAAAAACTTCACACAAAAAAAACGAATACAATTTTCAAAATATTTGAAATTTTTTAAAGAAAACCTCAGATCCTAAAGAAAACCTAAGATCACTTAGATAATGTTACGACACACCATAAAAGAATCGTAATAGAAATTCTTAGTGATATTACCGCATCAGATATTGCAATTGGCTAATGCTACTACAATAAAGACAAAGAGCAACTCACTTTGAGATACAAACAAAAACAATCATATTGGAGGTTTTCAATTCAACTAGATTCACTTGGTTAATATTTGTATATCAAAAATTGTAGAAAGTTAATGTTACTACAATTTACAACTACATCAATTCGAAAAGATGAATTCGTTTTTAAATACAATGAAAAGCAATCGTACTGGTAAAACTCATTTGCTACTTTTCACCGATAATCACAAAATTCTTTAGTAGCATTTGACGTTTGGAATTATTGGTGAATACTACACCGACAATTACAAATGTAAAATGGTGCTACAACTCAATCGATTCTATAAGAGGAACTCACTTTTAAACACAAACAAAAAATAATTGTTCGAGAAAGGATCATTTGGTTAAAGCTACTACAATTTATAACTGCATCAATTCGAAAAGATGAATTCGTTTTTCAATTTTTTTGAAATTCCTTTCATGAAAATTAATCGTACTGGAAATGCTCAGTTGTGAATGCTACTTTTTAGCAATAATTACAAATTACAAAATTTTTAGTGGCATTTAACATTTGTAGCGATCGGTGAATACTACACCGACAATTACAAATGTTGAATGCTGCTACAACTCAATCGATTCTATAAGAGGAACTCACTTTTAAACACAAACAAAAAAATAATTGTTCGAGAAAGGCTCATTTGGTTAATGCTACTACACAAATGACAACATTAGAATAATGAAAAAGAAGCAATCGAGGGATTTGGGGTTGGGCAAAACAATAAAAATATTCCACCATAATTTTTTTTTTATTCCCCCAACAAGATCTCACGCGACAACATGGAACAAAGAGGACAGAGAACAGTGATTGATATTCGGCAGAAGGCAGAGGCCATACAGACTGTCACATTTACACTTAATGTAAAGTGACAAATTAATATCTAATTTTACCTATGCTTTAATTTTTCTTTAAACGTTATTCCTTTTTTTTATTTTAGCAATCTTTTTAACTTTCTTGGTGACCTTTCTCATGGTCGTTGCGGTCATCGCACTTCCTGTGGGGAAAGTCAACCAACCCCTCTATTCACGCCTTTCTTTTTCCTCTTTTAATTTTAGGGGGGCTAACTAGCCAATCCCTTTACTTTAAATTTCAAACTCTCCGCCTCTTTAATTTTAATTGGTCGTAGTTTTTCTGGTCTACCCCAGTTAAGGAATTTTTAAGTGACTTTTTGAAAAGATTCTCTGTTGGTTTTTTCTTCTTGCTGGTTCCTTTTTTTCCGAGATGCGGACTTCGGTCCGTATCGAGGGATTTCTTTTT
>NC_092209.1:89661068-89694509 GCF_043381705.1 Parasteatoda tepidariorum
TATACTAATATAATACCGGAGGTAATAATATAATACAATGCCGGATGCTCAAATTCTCTTGAATTAAAAATCTCTTGAATAGAAACCCTAATACATCTGTTTAAATATAAGGGAATTGCATCTAAATTCTTGCAAAACATTTAATTATTCAAACACTACAGTGTGTCTAATAATTTGGTCTAATTATTAAAATATACTAATATAATACCGGAGGTAATAATATAATACAATGCCGGATGCTCAAATTGTCTTGAATTAAAAATCTCTTGAATAGAAACCCAAATACATCTGTTTAAATATAAAGGAATTGCATCTAAATTCTTGCAAAACATTTAATTATTCAAACACTACAGTGTGTCTAATAATTTGGTCTAATTATTAAAATTTACTAATATAATACCGGAGGTAAAAATACTAATATAATACCAGATGGTTAAATTCTACGATATATAATATAAATTCGAGGATTGGATAAATTAGACGGTTTATTGTATAAATTAGAATATTTCTTATATCAGGTATTTTAATATATTATAATAATTAGAGCAAATTATTAGACACAGTGTAGTTTGTTTTAATAATGACATGTGTTGCACGAGTTTAAATGTAATACTTTTATACTTAAACACAAATGTAATGGTTTTTTATTCAGGAGATTTCTTATATACTTCCTATTTGTATTTATTTTTAACGTATTGCATTACAATGTTAACCCATTGATACACGAACGTAAACATGTGCAAACCGGTTTCAGCCGAGTAAAAACAATAAAGCTGTTATAGTATCACGTGATAATTAAGATTTCACATGGACTCTTAGAGTGCGTCTAATAATTTAGCCAGAGACGGTATTTTATTTAGTTTAATTAGAATTAAAACAATGTCTAAGGTATTGAAATTGAAGGATCATTTCCGGTTCAAATAATGGCTGTTTTTTGGTTGTCTTATGAGATCTATCAATAATCCAACACTTTAAAAAAAATAAATTAAGATCTTCTTTTAGGTATTATTAAAGGATCTTTTCTTATTTAGCTTATGACTATTTTTTGATTTCCAATAAAATATATGAGTAATCCGAAATTTTTTTTAAAAAATTAGAAAAATTGAATAAAAAAAAATAAAGTAAAGCTTTATTTTAACACTAGAATGCCTAAGGAAGTCATTTTGACTGCTTTTTAATTTCAATTAGAAAAGCAATGATGTATATGTTGACACAATTTCTTAGAATTTTGTGACTTCTTGCACAACATACAATTCTTTTTACTGTTAAAATTTACTAATAACTTGTTATATAACTGTAAATAATATTTAAAATATTAAAAATTAATTTTAATTAGATTTCTTTACACATTAGTTATTTTTTTCACAATCCAGTCTTTTTGACTGCTTTTGGGCAATATAGGTAAATACTAAGTTTCAGTCTTACTAGTGTTAAAGGACCGTTTCTAATTCCTGTTATGACTTTTTTTTTATTTCCAATAAAATATATGAGTAATTCTTTTTTTTAAAAAAAAAATTAGAAATATTGAATAAAAATAAAAGCAAGGTAAATCTTTAATTCAAGTGTGGCGTTGATTCATTTTGTTTAAACAAAATCAATTTCGTTAAATGTTATTTTAAACAAAATCTATGGGAAATCAGTTTTTAGTTGGTTTATTGAAAATATTCATTGAAAAGAAATGTTACACAGATTTCCAGATGCTTTTGAAACTGATTGCTACGCTTTGGATTTGATGAAAGCTATAAGTAGGCAAAATGTTTTAAGCAGAATTAATATTAAATTAAATTAAATACACAACCTTAAAATGAATACACAACCTTAACCTGTTTTCAATGATTTATACGTGCTTTGATAACAGTTGTCGTATAAAGTGTACAATACGATTGTTTTATGTTTTACTATAGTAAATGAATAACAGAAATAACATTAAAATGAAGGAAGTTTAAGTTAAGAATATTGTTAAGGTTATTTTTTAAAATTTTCTAAAACGAAAATAAATCTAAGCGCATCAGTCTCCTTGTAACGTTATGTTTTAAGGCGACAAAGTACTTTCAAATTTTTCCTTTACAAATTATCAAGGTATTTGTTTAAAATTCTCAGTATAAATTTATATTGATAAAAACAACGTATATTCAAAATTTCAAAAAAAAATATTCTAAAATTTAAAAAATTAAAAAAATTTAAAATTTCGAATTTTTAATATTTTCTTTATTATTATTCCTCGAGTCAGAAATTTTGTTAAAATGACAAAATTCTTTTAAAATATTACTTATTCGGTAACATAAAAAAAAAATTACTTTTATAAAATAGTACTGATAAAAGTACTTTTTTATTTTTTATTATTGAAACAAATAACAGTAAAAAGAGCAGTAAAAAACCAGCATTTCGGAAAAAAGTCATCGTACCGCTAAAGAATATCATGTATAAAAATAATACTATTACTTAATTCAAAAACAGTTTCCAACAAAATTTTAATAATATTCATAAATATATAACATCAAATTCTCAGGTCAATAGAATGAAAATTCATTTCATGGAACAGTTTAAAATTTCTAAATTTGTCAAAAAAGACATTTTGAGAAAAATGACTTTATCTACTTTTTCATTGCTGGGCGTCAAAGGGGCGTGGTCAAAACGGAAATGGCCATAACTTTGTCAATTTCGCTCAATTCAAGAATTCTTTTTTTAAAATGCTCAGTTAAATGCCTAGATGTCAAAAATATAAAAAGTGAAAAATTTATTTTTTTGGCAATTTTTATTTTATTTTGAAAGTCTCTTGTCACCTTAAACTAAACAAATTATAATGAAAAGAAGAAATGATTTGGTAAGAATGAGAAAATCTAGTTACTCAACTAAATTCTCTTGTTCATTCATTTTGTTGGAGTGGTATGTTACTCATTTAAGCATATTGAATAAAATATTCTTTCTTTTCCTTCTTAAAAGTTAATATTTCAAACAAAAACAAAGAGAATTTTTTTTTCTTAATAAAATATCAATTTTTATAGAAACATGGTTTTTCCGTTTTTATAACTTTGAGGAATCATAATCCCTGCCACCATATAAGGCCCTATAAAGTTTTTGACCACTTAGACCTAGAGATTGGCCAGCTCCAAGGAGCAAAACACAACGAACAGAGGTCTATTGTACCCTATCCCTAAATCATCATTGTATTTTATTTTATAGCCGTTGTCAACAACCAACTAAACCGACAATTTTGGGTTTACGATTACTAATGTTGAACTCTGTAGCCATCTAATTCTGAACCCAATCCAGAAGACACTCTCCTTGATCAAGTATTGACGAAATTTGCGTTCGTGGGGAACTTTCTGATGGAATTAACCCGCATTTGCGCTATATGGAGAGGAAAGCAGCGAAAATCTCCTACGGCTAGCCTGACAGCAAGAGGACTCTAATCCATGATCCGTCTACCACTGAGGATATTTTACGTCAGCACTGCGGCCGGAGCGAATCGGGTGCAGAATTCGTATCGATCAGTCATCGCTGGGATTCGAATGTTCTATCCCCTGAGCCACCAGAGCTCCCTAAATCATGATTTTATTTTATTTTCTAACTGTCGTTGAGCAGATTACCCAATTCTGGGCTAACGACTACTAATGTAATGCTAACGAATATAGTGCTACTAATATAGTGCTAACGTATACTCAACTCCGTAGCCTAGTCATTTTGATCCAATCCAGAAGACAAGGAAACTTCTGGATCAGTACCCCCAGAGGTATGTTTTGTTATGTGAACATATAGGACTTTGAAACTCGACATATTTAACGTGCACCAGTCACCACTTACTACACGGGGAGTATTCGGCCGGCGGGGATCAAACCCATGAACTCTTGGACATGGGCCCCGTGCCCTACCAACCAGGCTATCCCGGCCCTCTAAATCACGGTTAGCGAAGAAGCTTTATAGCTGAAACAATGTTAAGCAGACACCTGACAGGAATGTCTTGTAATTAATGCAATGTTGCCCTAAATACTCAAATCTTTGAGCAGAATAGACCTTACAATAACAAAGTATACGTCATGAAGTCTTCTCCTCAAGATGGCAATATAGATGGCGAACAATAGTTGATGAAATGGATTGTGAACAATCCTTAGTTCAATTCTTCAGGTAACTCCTGTATCATAGCACGTTTTCTACAGCGAAACTCAAGTTAAAATTTTAGATGGTTTTCCATTGATGGACCAATATAATCTTGAAGGTAATCATCAATAATTCCAATATAAATCATTATATTTTTTATACTAACCAACATAAGTAACCATCACCCCTCTGTAGGAATTCGGACTGATTTATGATGGTCCAACTTAAGAATAGGAAATTTTTTTTATGGTTTGTTTATGTTGAGTCTTCAGAAACTTCCATCATAGTTTCTTAGAAATCAAATGTCGGAACGATTATGAACCATTATCATCCCAATGTAGGAATTCGAACTTATTTTTGATGTGCCAGCATAGAGAAAACAAACAAACTGTTTTGATGGTATATTCCTGAGAACCAGCAAGAATTTCCATTAAACCATCAAAAAAATGTATAATTGAAACCATCAAGGATTGTTGGTCCATAAGAATCAAAGTTCTCTAAATATTTAACCCTCATAGTATTAAAGAAGCATTTTCCATCATGGAATGATGGAAGTTTTTTGGCATATCAAAAACCATGAACAAATAATGGAAAATGTTGGATAATCAAATGTTCGACCATCATAAATCGCTCTGAAGCCAACATAAGCCATCAAAATATATTGATGGAACCATCAAAAATTTTGACTTGGGAATCCACGCTTTTGCTCTCTTAGATTCTGCTGATGTAATTAGGTTTAATGAGCAAATTAATCTTCGCTAGAACTCGCTTGTCGAATACCGGATCTAAATGAACACTGTCGATTGATTTCAATACAGTTCCAAAAATCATGCGTCGACTAAAAAAAACAGTCTTCATCAGGAATTTCTAGTTGGAATACTTCATTCCATCTTTTCGATTCTAGTAGAATCACTTTACGGGGAAATCGTAGTTTCACATTTGAATGGACTTGAAAATTTTAAATTTACTCGTGCAGTGGTTTCATTTTGCGGAGACTCAACTTAATCGTAACAGCGACAGTTACGATCAGAAACTTGAATTTTTCATTCGGCAGAAGAATCCTAACTGTCACTGTAGCATGACGAGCTGTGCTCATTTATATTTCTCTCCTTTATACTTAATATTTTCTTATGTTGATAAATATTAAAATAATGTAAACTCTAATAATTAGTCTCCTGAATAATTAGTCTCCTGAAACCAACAACCACAATCTCCTCTACTTCAGCCATATTTCCTTATCAGAAATACACTCCCTGGTGAAATATAAGATTCTATGTAAAATGTCACGTGTCACTATGTCACGTGATATTATACAGCATTATTGTTTTTATGTGACTGAAACCAGTTCGCACTTGTTTACGTTAGCGTATTCATTGGTTAAATTAGACGAAAAATAATACAAATTTGACGATAGGATAAATTAGACGACATATTATATAAATGTAGAATATTTATTATATCAAGCAGTATAATAGTATATTATAATAAGTAGATCAAATTATTAGATACTCTGTAGTTTTTTAATAATGATATGATTTGCACGAGTTTCTATGCATTACTTTTATATTTAACCACACAAGTAATGGGTTTTTATTCAGGAGATTTTTCATATACTTTCTACTTGTAATAATTTTCAACGAATTACATTACAATGTTTACCAATTGATACAGGATCTCAAATAAATGCAACCCGGTTTCTGTCTTGTAAAAACAATAAAGCTGTGTAGTATCACGTGATAATTATAATTTTACATGGAATCTTGTAGTGCGTCTCATAATATGGGCAGAGACTGTTCTTCAAAAGAATCAATGAGATCAAATTAACTTTTACGATTCTATTCTTTATCGATATCCCGATATCATAATACCATTTTTTCGAATGATGTACATTTCGTTTGATGTTGGTCAACCTAATCTGCGAGTGGTTGCAGCATAAAAGCAGTGAAGATTGCAATGAAATTTATCGAAGAGAATATTTAATATTTAGAACAAAATTAAGGAACGATTGACGGATGCATTCGGTTAATGTTAACATTCTGATTGTGTTTTGATGTTGCAAGATTCAATTTTTTTTAAAAAAAAGTTTGAACTAACTTCTTTTATTTAAAAAATGCAGCTTGCTTCTGTTTATGTTCTCCCAAAGACCTGTATAAGTTCAAATCTCAATGGTTTAAACTTATACAGATCTTTTAAATAAAAGTTAATATCATTTTCATTTCAATTAATCATTGTGAAGCTTATAAGCTTACTTAGTGCTACATGAGTATTTTGTTATTATTGTGCTATCGCAAGTGCTTGGTATGGCAACGGAGAAAAAAAAAAGAAGTTTGGTCGAAATGTCAACGTTTTGAGGAAGAAAAAGCCTGATTTTAAAACATAAAATAAATACTCATCTTCATTGTGAACATCTAAACCAATAAAACTCACAGCTGTTATAAAAATAGTTTATAATTGGGGGGGGGGGTTGCTAATTCATGTGACAAGAGTCGTGGTGGCTCAGGGGATAGAGCGTTCACCTTACAATGAGGTGAATTGTGTTCGAATCTCAAAGGCTGGTCGATACGAATTCTGAAACCGGCTCACGCCGACCACAGTGCTGACGTAAAATATCCTCAATGGTAGACGAATTACGGGTTAGAGTCTCCTTGCCGTCAGGCTAACCATGGTTTGCTTTCGTGGTTTTCCTCTCCGCGTATCGCAAATGCTGCAAATGTGTTAATTTCTTCAAAAAGTCCTCTACGAAGGCAACTAATTACCAATACTTGATAGTAGTTTCTTTGTCTTCTGGATTGGGTTCAAATTTACAAGGTTATGGAGTTAAACATTTGTAGTCGTAAACCCAAAAATTGGGTCAGCTGTTCAACGAAGGTTATAAAATAAAATTTATTTGACTGTGCTTTTAAAATTTAGCCTCAGATAGCATTTTAAATTCTAATTTGAAAAACAACTTATTTTTCAGATCAAAAAGTTCCGGAGATTTCGTACAGCTTTGCGTGATGCCGATGGCCTTAATTTCATAGCCTGTAATTTTGCGTGGGTGGACAGGGGTGTTGCGCATGATAGGAGGAGGAAGGAGGGGGGGAGATTTTGTGGCTTATCGCCGTGTTCCGCAGTCACGGTTGGGAGGAAGATTTTGTCGAAGGGATGAGACAAGGGGGCTGGAAAGGGGGAGGGAAAAGTCCTTTCAGTCAAATCGATAATTTTTATAATGAGCTTATTCGCTGACTCGATATTCTCTACCATCCCGTCGTTTACGGAGAACGATTTGCGTTCGAAGTTTGGATTCGGTTGAAAAGTTTACACCCCTAACCACCTAAGCAACATTCACGTTTATGAGGAGAAAAGTTTTAGAGCTGTAGGAATATTTACTTTAACCATAACCGGTCAAATGGCCGTTTAACAACTTTTGCATTTAAAATGCGCTTATCTTATCGTTTTTGCACATTTGACTGCGTGACTTTTTCTAACAATTATATATCTACAGTTAATATTCTATTATAATTATTATGTGTTCTGTTTGTTTCGAATAATACCTGTCGTATTCCTACCACAACCGGTAACTTGACAGGGAGAACAATTTATTGCTTTATAAGTTTAGCGGATCAGAAATGACGATGCAATGCGTGTTCAACGTATTGCATTCGATGAGTTGCACACTTCTGCAAAGACTTGCGTAGTGAGTTCAATCACAATAACTGCGAATTCAAGTTCCAAGAAAGTACCTAAAATTTTAGATTGGCATTATTGGGTCAGAAAAAGTGACAAAAACTAAATATTTTATTAAATAGCTTATATTTTATTTTGATAGCTTTACTTCATTTTTTAACTAACTGTTAGTTTTTTTACCCGGAAAAATGTCGAAACCATCAAAACAGCACAAGTTCTTTAAAGAAATAATATTATATTTACGAATAATTATAAAAATTATAATTCTTATACATTCTTATGATTATAAGAATTATATAAATAATAATAATTAGACGAAATATGTTTGCTGAAAATGTACAATGGAAACACACTGTTGTATATGTAAAGAATGCGTTGAGAAATGAATTAAAAATTCTTATTCTTTGTTTTTGTAATACAAAAAAATTGGTCATATACTATTTTGTTGAATAATAATGAAGTTTTTTTTTGCTTATTTCCTTCCTAACATCCATATTTCATACATTCAATCAAGAAACAAAGTCCGGTCTATAGTAGAACTGGGTATAGATTAAGTGTTGGTGCGTTTAGTGTTAAAATCGATCCATTTGAAATACAGGAGGGAAAAAAAGGTCCACAATCTATGTAAATTTTTCGATTAAAACTCGTGTTTTTGTGAAATTTCTTCACTCAATGACTTGAATAAATTATTTTTAACGTTATCATTTAACCTTCAATCGGGCGCTTTTAGCCAAGATCCTGCTTTTAAAAACATCGTACCGTAATTAAAATTCAAATTTTTTAAAAGAAATACAATAATAATAAATCTTCTAAAAATAGGATAAGCCGATATAATTAATACAGTATCAACACAGTCTGTAATATCCAAAAATTACAAAAAGGTCTGTTTTATTGATTAAAAATTGTAAAAGATCAGTTTTCTCTACAGCAAAGAAAAAAAGAGTAAAATATAGGTTTTTACGATAAAAAAAGCGTGTAAAATAAAAGGTCGCGTAAATGGATTCAAACCCCTGAGTTCATTAGTCACTGAAATTTTTTTTTAAAATACTTTATTTTTGTTTACGAAAGAGTTTGAGAGATTTCTTTTTAGTTCGCAATAATTATTATAATTAGTATGTGATAATAAATAGAATTTTCCCCTTAATAACGAATTCAATTCAAAAGCATTTTTTTAAAAATTAATGTTAAAAAAGTTGTAGGCAATTTGTATTTGAACTACTGGTATTTTTCTTTAAATTCTCATATTTTTAATTCTTTTAATGTACGAGGTGAAAAAAGACTCTTTATATAAGGCAGACAGAAGCTTGCCAAATTTTTAGAACATTATTTTCAATTGGTAGCTATATTTATGCTATAAAATAAATTATTTATTATTATTATTAAAATAAGTCATTACAAAATTAATACTGGTTAAAATTTAGAGTAGAAGTTTATAAATTTCGAGATTGTGTTTTTCAATTCTTAATATATATTAATTTTGTAAAGAAAACATGGATATAATGATGTATATAATTGTTGTTCTAAAATTTCAAGAGCAGAAATAGCTGTTAAACTTCTACCACCAGTAACTGGTAGGACTGTATATTTAAAGTTGACACTTCGATTTCTTAATAAAATAAATAAGAATAAAAAAAATTTGAAACATTTAACAAACAAACTAAATTGAATTATGGTTCACAAATGTATCGATTTGTGTTCAAAGTTTCTTTCTTAGTATAATTAAATAGTATATTTTATTTTATTTTATTTTATAACCGTCGTTGAACAGCCAACCCAATTTTAAGGGTTTACGACTACTTATGTTCAACTCCATAGCCTTGTCACTTTGAACTTAATCCAGAAGACAAGGGGACTCCTGAATCGAGTATCGAGAGAAATTTGCCTTAGTGGAGAACTTTTTGATGGAGCTTACCCGAATTTGCGTTACTTGGAGAGGAAGACCACGAAAACCTTCCAAGGTTAGCCTGATGGCAAGGGGACTCTAACCCATGATCCGTCTACCACTGAGGATATTTCACGTCAGCACTGTGGTCGGCGCAAGCGGAATTCGTATCGACTGGGATTCGAACCCGGTTCGCCGCTTTGGAAGGCGAACGCTCTATCCCCTGAACCATTTTTGTTTGAATAAATTTTGACTGAATAAATTATTTAATTAATTTTGAAAATTTTAAACATACCTTTAGTATTGCAGAGCCTCATAATATAATTCTTGGCGTATTGACAAGTTTCTGATTTAAACAAAAGATAACCTAAAATAAATAAAACAAACTTAAAAACAAAATTACGAAGTGAAAATAGAAAGAAAAACAACTACTGAAACTACTTAAACATCTCGTTTTTTTTTGTTGTAAATAATAGCGGATAATAAAGATTATCACCACGATGTGACGGAAAGCAAATAAAAGTAAATGCCCCCAAATCTAATTTTTTTCATTAGGTAACAAAGCATCAAAGCACATTTTTATTCATATATAAATTGCCAACTCCACTTTCTTTTTCTTTATTGAATTACCTGAACTTTTTTTTCTCTTTCTAAACCATAAAGAAGATTGAAAAGAAATTGATTTCACAACCAAGAAATGAATATTTGTTACGAAAAAAAAACATTAAAATTCATATAAAATTTCCTAATTAACTTGTCGGCAATATATTATCAATTTTAAATTGATTAAAAACACTGGGGATGCATACGTTTTTTTCTCAGAATATTTATTATTTCTTTTTGTTATAGAAAAATATCTTAATTAGTTGTTTCTTTATATCTCTGTAATATTTTATCAGAAATTGAATAAAAATATTTAAAAAGAATTTATGCACGGAGAATAATTTGATTAAAAGTAATTATTCAAATATACAGCCAAATACGGAATTAACGATTTAACGAACCATGATTTAACGTTTTTTTTTTTTTTAATAAAATGAATGGAAAAAATCTTACGTAACGATTAAAAAGCCCGCAATTAACGAACAATAAAAAAATTACACTTTGGTTCTTTTAATGAAATGTATTTATTTATATACAGATATGATTTTTGAACGAGAATGGAACACAGATTTTTGTATAACTAGTGGGCTGCGTCTCCTGCTCGCTAACGCTCGCCAACCCCCAAAAATTGCTACGCAATCTTATATGGTTTGCTTCGCAAACCAAGCTCGCTTCGCTCGCTACTAACTTAGGTACATTGCAAATGCACGAAATTCTAAGGATTCAAAACAATCATTCAAATCCATCTAAAAATTTAAAAAAAAAAAAAATTTTTTTTTAGTAAATACTAAGTCATTAAAATAATTTTGAATTCAAATAAATGAAATTTAATTCGTTAAGCCTATTAGAAATGTGCTATAGTATAATTCGTGATATCTTTTTAGTAAATACTAAATCATTAAAATAAATTTGAATTCAAATAAATGACATGTAATTCGTTAAACCTATTAGAAATGTGCTATAGTATAATTCGTGATATAAATCAAAAATCGTCAAATAAATTCGTAATACAAAATTCGTGAAAAAAGCGCTTTCGACAAAATACTAAAATAGAGATCTATCGACAAAGACTACTCACTTCTGCCTAGCTTAATAGTATGAGATTGCCACAGCTGATACTCTCTGGTTATTTCAGTTTCTGTTTTTAAGAGCTCTATATGTTGAGCCACCTCAGCTAGATTTCGCATGTGAAATTTTTAGCGGCAATCATTGGTCGATTCACCGTGTAAGAGAAATAGAAACGTAAACAAAACAAAGCAAACGTTGCCACCGGCGGAAAAGAGATGCAGCCAAAATTTGGGAGTTACGTAAGAGAATTATATACATTAGATTTCTAAAACTTTTAATTTTAAATGACAAAAGTGTAACCAAATTACTCAATAGATCAAGAATTTAAATTTTAAGTATGCTTTTTCTAAATTTGATACCTCCTCTCCTTAAAGTTGAGTTTTAGTACCTGAGAAATCGATTGGTAGATCGAAAGTTATTCAGGGTGTTATTTTTTTTTACGCTTCATACACACCTACATTGTACTGTAAATTCACATATAAACATTAACCTGTTGAAGATTGAAAGTGTTTATTGTATTAGCCTTTAAACTTGTGTCTTTTCTTGTGCAATCAAAAAATTGAAATGAAAAGTTCTTTTAATTTGCAAAAAATATTGAATTATTGCCACTAATACAAGAGTTTTGAGTCATGAGTTATAAAAATACATATTAAGGGCGGTGATTACGCAACCTCTTCAAATCTTTCTAAAATCCTGTATCATAACTACAGACGGATATGAGATTGAGCTAACTAAAAAACGCAAAAGCATCCTGATTTCATTAACAGGCCCATTCTCTGATTAAGCAATAAAAATCAGTGATATAAAAATTCGGTGAAAAGTCGTGATGGAACGGTGTTATAATATTAGATGTGAGAAATCATTTCGATGCAATTTATCACAGAAGTTATTTTATTGCCCAGTCAGAAAATAGACTCGCTATTTTGAAAAATGGGATGTTCGTAAGTCAAAAGTAGAAGATACATGAAACTTAACTGTTTTCTACTTGTTTTTACCATTAAGATTAATAAATAAGGTTATTTTTAGCAAAAGAAATGTCCCCGTTGCTTGGAAGATGAGGGGAGGAAAGAAAGCATATTTTTCTGAAGATTAAAACAAAATAAAGGAGTTACTTAATCGGCGATATCATCAAGAACAAAATAAGTGAAGCAAAGTACTAGTAACTAGCAACCAGTAAAGCAAAAAGAAAAAAAAGAAAAAAAAAAAGATGCTATGAAGAGCTATGAAGTGCCCGGCTGATGCACACTGAAAAATTAAATGAAGGGCGTGAAGAAAACGAGACGTAAATGAGTGAGTAACGTATTAAAAAATAAGAGGGAACAAAATAGGTAACTGAATGAAGTACAATATAAAGTTAATAAGAGTGACATTTTGGGGAACGGAATGAGAAGGATCTCATATTTGAGAGCAAAATGAGGAGAGTGACATTTTGGAGAACGTAATAAGAAGGATGGCATTTTTGAGAACAAAATAAAGAGAGTTTCATTTCGGAGAACGATATAAGGAGGGTAGCATTTGGGAGAACGAAATAAGGAGGGTAGCATTTGGGAGAACGAAATAAGGAGGGCGGCATTTTGGAGAACTAAATAACGAGGGTGGCATTTTGGAGAACGAAATAAGGAGGATGGCATTTTGAAGAAGGAAATAACGAGGGTGGCATTTTGGAGAACGAAGTAAGGAGAGTGGCATTTTGGAGAACGAAATAACGAGGGTGGCATTTTGGAGAACGAAATAAGGAGAGTGTCAATTTGAAGAACGAAATAAGGAGGACTGCATTTTGGAGAACAAAATAAAGAAGGTGGCATTTTGGAGAACGATATAAGAAGGTTAGCATTTGGGAGAACGAAATGAGGAGTGCGACATTTTAGAGAACGAAATTGGGAAGGTGACATTTTGAAAACGAAATAAGAAAGGCGGCATTTTGGTGAACGAAATAAGGAGGATGGCATTTTGAAGAAGGAAATAAAGAGGGGCATTTTGGAGAACGAAGTAAGGAGAGTGACATTTTGGAGAACGAAGTAAGGAGAGTGGCATTTTGGAGAACGAAATAACGAGGGTGGCATTTTGGAGAACGAAATAAGGAGAGTGTCAATTTGAAGAACGAAATAAGGAGGACTGCATTTTGGAGAACAAAATAAAGAAGGTGGCATTTTGGAGAACGATATAAGAAGGGTAGCATTTGGGAGAACGAAATGAGGAGTGCGACATTTTAGAGAACGAAATTGGGAAAGTGACATTTTGAAAACGAAATAAGAAGGGCGGCATTTTGGTGAACGAAATAAGGAGGGTGACATTTTACAGAACGAAATGAGAGTGGAAGATTGAAGAAAGAAAGGAGGAGGAAATATTAAAAAACAATATTGGAAGCGGGGGCTAATTGAAAAAAAAATATGGGTTAACCTACAGAATATAAAATGAATTGGGTGATTTGTTGAAAAACGAAGTGAGAGAATAATTTTATCAATTACTGAAAATTTGACAAAATTATATTAATTGAAAAATATTTAACAATTTATGGATGTCACTTGCGTGTTGCAGATTTAAATTTTTAAAAACATGATACATAAAAGAATATAAGTTAATAATTCAAAGTAAAACCATGGACATTGCTAAGTCAGGCTAAGGTAATTTTTCAGGGTCAAGCTGTAGTGTGAGAAAGGTCCGAAGGAGTTAAAAAAAAATCAAATGAGGGTATTAAAAAGTATCCAAACGGTATTTCCTATATGTTTAAAAATTACACGTATGTTTCGAGCGTAGTTAAAATTATGTCATATCAATGTAAATTCCTTTTATTTAAAAAATTAATATTTTATGTTGACATTGTTGATCGCTCAAGAGATTTCTCGGGTTCCTTCTTCTACCGTAAAATAGTTCGAACTTAAGATCGCTCAAGAGATTTCTTGGGTTCCTTCTTCTACCGTAAAATAGTTCGAACTTAAATACTACAAAGTAAAGTACAAGCAACTTTGATTTCTGAAATTATACATCGTTGTAAATTCTTTAAATGTAATGTTTCTTAACCAACCCACAATGTGTTAAAGACAACTTTACACTTAGTGGATATTTACCGTTTGTCTAAACATCTGTTTTATTAAAAATTAATGTTCCATATTTTTTTCCACTTACTGATTATCCAGTAAGAATGGCTTTAAAATATTTTTTATTACCTTAATCTTATATTTGGAATTACAGTGAACACTCGCTACTACGATGTCCAATACACAATAACTCCCTTTATTACGATAAAGGTTCGTGGTCATGACGAACTTGCAATGTCATGCTCTTCTCAATAGTACGATATTCTTTGAAGCAATGAACCTCTGTATTTTTTTTTCTTCAAAATTTCAACTTTATTTTCTCCATTTTCCTGACAAAAGACTCACTGCTGATCACCCCAAGAGCTTCCATTTTTAGAATCTCCTCCCCTATCTCTTAAGAAGTCACAGATGAAGCATTCCTCTCCGATTTCATTTCCTTCATGTTGAAAGTTAATCATAAGTCACAAATGACCACAAGCATCACATTAACACCTGAAAGAGATTTTTATTTTCTGCAGAGGGTGGGTGGAGCACCATTTACAAACGAATATTATTTTTTGTGCTTTGGACTCGATGCAGACTTTGTTGGTTGACTTGACAGTCAAAAAAATAAATAAACGAACTAAAATATCAGATTATTTTGAATAAAAACGGTTTTCAAGTATAGTATCTTATTTTCTAAATTCATTTAAATTGTTTTTAATATTTAACAATAATTTACGCTCTGCAAAAAAATTTTTTGCATAATATATAAATACACTTATAGTTAATACTTATATAACATTAAAATAAAAGAAAAAATCTTATTGTGTCCCCAAAATCCGTATGTGCCCTCGATATAACAAAATATCCCTTTCCAACAATATATTTAATTAGTCCCCAAAATATTGTTGTAACGAGGTTTTACTGTAAAAGTCAAACCTGGATTGCACGAGCGTTGATAAAACGAAAAAAAAATCAAAATTCATTACGCGTTTGATATGCTGATAATAATTATAATAATGAATGGTAATAATAGAAACTTTTCAACAATGCATGTCTCGACATCATTCCACGAAATGCTTTTCATTAATTAAAAAATATTTCCTTATTTCTGATAAATTTAAAATGCTTTCGAATAATTTTAGGAATTAGTTCTTGAAACTCTAATAAGATATTCTAAATAGTCGTGTTTGAGAGGATGTTGCCCGATTCAGTAATTCTTAAAAAAGTAGACATGCTAATAATCTTCGGATAAGAATTTTCGTTCATAAGATTGAAAAGAATTTTCTAATTTAGAATCTGGTACTGTTAAGGAAGTAGCTACTAACGACGTTGCGGTATATGGTAATTAGGAAGATAAAAGGAAAAGTACAGCATCAAAAGTGATATCTCAGAAGTAGACAATGACAGAACAATTACAGCAAAACGTGAAATCGAATAAAGATACTTAAGATATAGTAGAAACTATAGACCAGGGGTGGCCAAGCTCCTTGATAGTCGAGCCATTTTTCAAAATTTTAAATTTTTCGCGAGCGGCAATTAAATACGTATTTAAAAGGTATGCAAAAAGGGTATAAAAAATTTATTTTTAACATAAATTATATTTATTGAAAACATATAAAAGAAGTAAAGTACAAAATATGTGTATTGAATTTAAATATTAAAAATTAAACACATTTATTTTACTTCTCTTGATAATTCTTTAAAACTTGGTGAATAATAGGTGACAGCACTTCTCAGTAATTCTTATAAGTTGTTGGTTAGTTTATACTGATAGGTGTTTGGATTTCACGAATATTAAAGTGAAATAAAATGATTCACCTAAGTACGTTGTTCCGAATATTTAAATAATTTGACAGGCAGCCTTTTTTAATTCAGGATATTTCGATTCTGGTACAAATTTCCAAAATTCAGTAATCGACGTCGACTTATATTTTCATTGTAGAGCTTGATCTTCTTGCATCTCTATTAATTCTAATTCTCCAGATGCTTTTTGTGTCATAATTATCTTAGAAATGGAAAACTCACCTTGAATTGAACAACGTTGCACTTAGTCTTTCATATTTGTCCTCAGTAATTTAAAAGACATTTTGAAACACATACGGAATGATTATAAATTTTTTAAAAATATAATAGCACAAAAATGAAAAAGGAATTCGGGTACATTTATCAAGAGCCACAAATAATCCTTCAAAAAGCCGCATGTGGCTCGCGAGCCGCAGGTTGGCCACCCCTGCTATAGACAATCCCAGAAAGCATGTAAACCTTACAACAACCTTGTGTCAGAATCTTCTTTTTATTGTCTCAAAAATGTTTGTACTAAAAACCTTTTTTCAATAAAGCAAAAATACTGCAGTTTCAAACCTTTCATTCTAAAAGGATTAAAAAGTTAATTTTTTAAAAGTATTGTCACTTAAGGTCCATAATGACGTTTTAGATGACGTCACACTAGCGATAGGATCAAATTGCATTGTCCATTGAAATTTCATGACAAGGTGGATTATAGCTGAGCATTCAAGACTTCGCGAAAAGAAACCTTATTACGACCTAGATATAAGATTATTTTAAACTTGATGCTAGCTTTATTAAAGGATTTCTTCACTCTTGAAAACCCTTATCCAACCTCAATTTAAGGTTTTTATATAGAAGGTTGTTTTTCCAATGTTTTGGATGAGGGTAATGTGCGTAGAATAGAGCAGATCGTCACAGATCTCGTTTTAAGGTTACAAGGTTTACTCGTAAAACCGTATTACAAACCATCTTAGGTTTACATTAAAAGGTCTTTGCTGAGTTCAAATAAACCTTATTTTGCTATTTGGGAATGATGATACCGTATGTGGCGATTGGGAAGAATGGTAAAAGAAATTACAGCGTCAGAAGCTGTATCTGATACAGCAGAACAGGTGAATTACAGCAAAATGAAGAAGTAGATTTTGACATTGTAGTAACTGTCCTTTAAAGTAAGCACATGTTATAAAAGTTAAAATACAGTAATTATTTTGAGTAAATGGTTCGAACTATTCGTTTTTGGATATTCCCGAATTTACGTTATCGTGAGAGCTTTAATGAGTTCGCGATATCGAGGTTTTTACTATGTAGGCGGAATAAATGAATATTCAAATCAGGGAGTTGAAAACGTGTTGCTCATTTATGTCTTTTTCCATTGAAAGACATAGCCAACACACAAAACATGTTAGGAACTTTTTATTCCCTCGTCTAGAAGTGAATGGAATATCGAACGACGCCCCATTATAGCCTTTTGACATTTCGGGCTCAATGGCGGATGTTTATCGGACCCTGACGGTAACTAACTGAAACGAAACTACAGTAAAAGGGAATGAAAGAATTAAAAAAAAAAAGGATGCCTCCCCCAAAGTACCCATTTTGGAATATGACAATATTTCACTCCGTTTGCCATTTTGCTGGCATCGTTCCAAGCCGTTCGTTTATCGACTGCAGAGATTTTAACATCTAAAGAACCACGCGGATCCCTCCCACTATTGGATGCCGATCGACCAATAAGATGAGTGTGACGTCACACCTCCGCAGAGAAATGTCACGAAGTTTTTGATGGCTTTGTCTTGGGCCCCTTCTCTTGTTCGATTTTCAAAACCAGTCATGTGACGTTGTTTTAGAGTGCTAATAGCTTTCCCTACAAACACAGGAAAAAGTTGGGCGATGGGCAGGTCTGAACTCTTGAACTTTTTGCGAATTTAGCGTGAGTTAGCGTTTTACGTCATGAATGAAGGAAAAGAAAAAAAGAATCCCTGTAAAGAGGGCAGAGCTGGCAGTGGAACAAAGTTTAGTGTAAAACTATTTCCGAAATTGCGTGGGTCGTAAATTCAGACACAAGAGAGTTCTCATTTAATCACTTCTGAATATTGACCAAACTCTTTTTTTAGAACTGATATTACATCGTTTTCGGATTTTAAAATACACTCTATTTTTCCCAAATATATTTAATTCTAAGACAAACAATATGGATATATTCAGAAATCAGTCGCAGACTACTGTCACTGGTACTCTGATTTGCTTTCAGTAAAAGTATTGCCTATAAACTCGTGCAAATCATGTCATTATTAAAAAACTACACTGCGTCTAATAATTTGATCTTTTATTGTAATATACTATTATAATGCTTGATATAACAAATATTCTATTGGAAGTACAAATTAGTTCGGTTCGTTTTTTTGTGATCAAAAAGGCATTTATTTCAGAACAAAATGAATGAACAGAATAATTAAAAGTATTGTCCATCGCTGACTACTATTTTTTCCCACCTCTCAGACAATTTTCGAATTCCATGTATAAAAAATGTCTCGTCTTTTGAGGCGATCCAAGTTAGGAGACAATTTTCGATTTCTGCGAAAGAAGTGAACCGGTGACCTGCCAAATCGTGCTGCATCCGTCGGAACAACCAGTAATCACAGGGAGTAATGTCCGGTGAATACGGCGGGGGCGGTAAAATACCCCACTTGAGTGTTTCCAAATAATTTTTCACGACTTTTGCGATATGAGGCTGACCATTATCATGCAGAAGAATAACTCTGTCATGTCTTTGCTCGTATTCCGGCCGTTTTTCTCGTAATGCACGGCTCAAACGAATCAATTGTAGCCTATACCGCCCGCCCGTAATGGAATCACCAAGTTGTAGCAGCTCATAGTATACCATTCACCCACCATTTACACAGTGACACCATTCATCATTCTTGAAACGTCGAAACCATTCCCTACGTGTTCTATCTGGTGGAAAATTGTCACCATAAACTTCTACAAGCATTCGATGCACTTCAGCTGCACTTTTCTTCCAATTAAAGCAGAAACATAAAACCTCCCGCAAATGCTGCTTAGTTACCACACAATTTGACATATTCAACAAAGTAAAAAACAAGGTTTTTATATGAAACTCAAGGCGATGTTAATTGCATATTATTGACAGATGTCTAACCTCTCTAAAACCACCGAAACCAGTTGTCACTATGAAACATTCATAACAGCCAGAGCCATCTTTTGAAAACGGACCGAACTAATTTGTACTCCCAATCTATTTATATAATATATCGTCTAATTTAACCAATTGATACACTAACGTAAGCATGTGCAAACCGGTTTCAGTCACATAAAAACAATAAAGCTGTACAGTCTCACCTGATAATTAAGATTTTACATAGAATCTGATAGTGAGTTCAATAAATTCGCCAGGGACTGTAAATGATTCGAAAATAGATATTCTCAAAAAGATTCTACAAATTACTCTTCAGTATCAACTTTTAGTAGGCTAATAAGTTTTTAGTGTAATTTATTGAAATTAAAAGATTACTCTTCATTATCAATGCTTTTTTAACGAACACAGAATTAGTTGGCGATGGTCTTTTCTGAACTCGTGAACTTTTCGACTTGCGTGAGTTAGAGTATTATGACTAAAATGCTTCGAATAAAATTAAAAAAACTCTTTTAAGAGGCTAGAGCTGACGGTGAAACAAACTTATCAGTAAAATTATACAAAATAGCGTGGGTCGTTAATTGGATTTCTTATCAAAACTCTTGTAATATTTACTCGGGGAAAAAGACAGACTAAATTCTCGTTTGGAACTATTGTTATACA
Source organism: Parasteatoda tepidariorum (assembly GCF_043381705.1). NCBI lineage: Eukaryota > Metazoa > Arthropoda > Arachnida > Araneae > Theridiidae > Parasteatoda > Parasteatoda tepidariorum. Next base: position 89,681,011 of record NC_092209.1, read on the forward strand.
AATTTTATGAAACTTTTAATTTGAAGGACAGCAGAGGAATGGTACAAAAAGATTTTTTAAAAATTATTTTCCAAACATAAGTTCTTTTAATTCTAGGTCAAAGATTTAGAAATATTTACCATCTTTTTATGCTAGTAATGTGATTGGTGCTCTGTGTTCTTATTTCTTTAAACTACTTTTGCATGAATATAAAAATAGATAATTATGAATGGATTTTTCAAAGAGACTAACTGGAGCTGTAGTGGCTTAGTGGATAGAGTGGTTCGCCTTCCAAACCGGGTTCGAATCCCAACGATAGCTCGTTGATACGAATTCTGCACCCGGCCTGCACTGATCACAGTGCTGACGTATAATATCCTCAGTGGTAGACGGATCGTAGGTTAGAATCCCCTTGCTGTCAGGCTATCCGTGGGAGGTGTTCGTGGTTTTCCTCTCTATGCACAGAGATGCCAACTGCTCCGGACACGCCAACATAATTAAAAAAACGGTAAATAACTTCAAAATAAATTTTACAAATATTTGACCATTTTTGCTTGCTTTTTAAAAGGTACAGCATGACATAAGTACTATAAAGTGGTGAATTATATAAGCCAACAAACTATTTAGAAATAGTGGTGAATAAAAATTTACCAAATTGTATTTATTAAACCAAGAATCACAATTAATTAACTACCACTTTGAAATACATATTTGGTGTCCGGAGCAAGTTGGCATCTCTGTATGCATCGCAAATGCGGGTTAGTTCCAACAAGAAGTCCTCCCCGAAGGCAAATTTCTCCCAATGCTTGATCCAGGAGTTCCCTTGTCTTCTCAATCTGGTTCAAAATAACAAAGCTACGGAGTTGAACATTAGTAAACGTACACCCTAACTTGGGACGGCTGTTTTTGAACGACACTTAAAAAAAAAATAGAGAGAGAGAGAGAGATAATTTACTTGTATGATATTCTGTCCCTCGATACTGTCAGCCAAGATTCTATCTCCTGGAGATGTTAGGTTCCGTCAGACGATATTTTTTCATTTTACGATCCTCTGGAAATTTATTTGCAGTGTCTAGACACTAGATTCCACGAATTATCTGGCGTTTAATGCAATAAGTAACGTTGAGCGATATTTTAATACTATAGCGATGCCATTAGTGTAATATTATGAATTAGTGTATGTTTTAATACTATAGCTTTAACTGCCTTAAACTTTTCCAATCAATCTTAGATGCTATGACTTACTCCGGCTACACAAATATTCCCAAACAATTTTTTTTCAAAATACAAAAATTTTTTCTTTTAAAAAAAGAACATGTTAATAAGTTTGTAGTAATTATACATGATTAAAATTACATAGCTGTTCTCGCGGATTTTCCAGTAGACTACTGTATTTTGCCAGTTTCTCCTGGTCTACTAGTTTAATAAAAATTCTCCTGGTTTTTATACATTTGTAGAAAATTCCTTAAAATTGAGTAGGTCTCCTAAAAAAATTCCCTATGGTGCCTTTTTGCGCTGATTATTGCTTGCGTGAATGCTTAAATACTTATTACTAGAGCCCGGATTTTGATGACCAAAAAAATCTCAACTAATGCCCTTAAAAAGTGCAAAAAATGCCCTTAAAAATCCAAAAATTGCGCAAAAAATGCCTTAAATAAAGTAAAAATATTGAATTAAAAAATGTTTTGCTCTTTAAAACTATTATGAGTCATTTAAAAAACATAAAGCAATGCAATACTTGTTCTGCGTTCATTAAAGTTTGAAAAATTTGTTTTATATCCTAAAATAACAAAAAAAGGAAAATATATTGACACCAAAATATTTTTATTTTGTATAGAAACTTTAATGGATATAACAACTTCCATCTCATAATATTACTGAATATCAGAATTACATTAGATTATTAAGTGTTTTTTGATAATTTGAAATGTAAATGAGAGTCTCTTGTCTGAAAGTAAATTTTCATTCCTGCAGAAGCTTCTTTCAAGGTCTACTGATGTTATAAGTGCGTACTTGAAAAAGACGGTCTCACTTAATGACAATTCTTCTTCAATTTGAAAAGATTTTGCTTCACCTCTTAATATTCTATAGATTTTCTTCATTGTTTGGAAGCCAGTGTAATAATGAAAATTGATAAAAAATAATAAAAATTGGAAAAAATTAACAAAAAACTTTAAAAAATGCATTAAAATGCAAAATACGCCCCAAAATTTAAAGAAAAATGCCCTATAAATCTAAAAAAATGCTCCAAAAGACAAAAAATGTCCAAAAATGCAAAAAATGCAAAAAAATGCAAATGTCATCAAAATCCGGGCCTTACTTATTACTGATATATAATGAAGCGAGCCTCATTTATAAAAATCAGTCTAAAACCTTTTTTGTTTTAAAATGCTAAGTTTTTTTTTAAAATTCAGAACTCCCTTTTTAAATTAATTAAAAAATATTTTAAGTATCTTTGATGAATTAAATGCCTATTACTATTCAAAATTATGAGTAACCATAATACAATGCATTTCAAGTTCATTTAATGTTAATCATAGCAGGTTAATATTGATTTTTTTCTATTTTGATGACGTTAAAAATCTCAAAAATTCCCTATGTGTATAATATTTAGTACTTTTGCAATAATTATCATGAAATTTATATTATTTCCTAAAATCTACTGAATTTTTTTCCTATACACGTAGGCAGCTATGAAATTAAATCAGTCATTGTTTATTTTCAAAGCCCTTTCCACAATTTCATTTCGGGTGTTAAAAATTAGAGATTCGAAATATCTATTTAAAAAAAATGGAAGTAAGGAGAAATAAACAGCTTAGATATAATGGTTAGGAAACTGAATCATTTTATTTCTAACCAAAGTTTCAAAATTAGTTGTATTGGTCGCCAACAGATGACACTTCTGTATTAAAAATCTATTAAACGGGTTTCTGTTCATGTCTAACCATTACAACTGAAGCATTTTCAAATTATCTTAAATTCTCAGTCTGCTTCTTGTTGTGAGAACAAATGGTAGCTATTTTGAAAGCGTAATTCTCAATTGGCAGCGCCACCTGTTGACACGGATTTTGCAACTAATTTTGAAAATTGGTGAGAAAAGTTCCAAATTTTTTAAATAGACCACAACAAACTTTACATTTCAGTCCTAATCCATTAATATTAATTTTCAGACCTTCGGTCATTTTTGGAACATTCGGAAAACAAATTGTAATTGGTAGGAACTTGATTTCGATTACTTTGAATTTTATGCGCTAGTATCTAAACTTTTTTATTTTTAATATAAGAATTCGCAAAAATGTTTTTTTTTCTTTTTTTTTGTATGATAAGTCGACTAATTCCGAAATTAATTGTGGTGTATCTACCACTACAAAAGTACAATTCCAAATCACTTATATATATGACATGTTAACTCGATTCTATGTTGAAGTACCATTCCATAGATAAAGGTTGACATTGTCGACATGACTCGCCCCACATTGGTGACCCGGACGGGATGTAAACACGCCTACCTTGACAAAAACTCCCACTTCGATGAATGATCCCCATTGAACAGTTGACATGCTACTTGTGACTGCGACATTATCCACTTCCTCGTGCTGTTGCTACTCAGTCTCGATCACACACAACGTCGGCCTGTATGCACTCGACTGCTAATGGCAATACATAGCCAAGACCGTGAACTTAATGCAGCTCTCACGATCAGAACTAAAAGGCACGGTGATCTTAATACAGTTCTCCCGGCTTCTCACAAAACAGCAATGAATCGACTAATGGTATCCGTTCATCAAAATATATCACAGATATAATTCCGGTGGGCGAGTACTGTAGTGTGTCTACAGCTACAAAAATTCAATTCCAAATCACTAGTACATAAGAGATGTTAACTCGATTATATGGTGGAGTACCTTTTCATAGATGAAAGTTGAGCCCCACTAGACTACTAGCCCCACAGAGAACGTGGAAATTACAAAATAATGAAACTATAATAAGAGAAATTATTATAATTGTTCGAAAGTAACAATCTAATATTATAGATATATTACAAATTATTCAGTTTTATGAAAAAGCTCTCAGTGTGTATACATATATAGTTTTTGGGCTATTTACTTTCATAACAGCCAATGGAAAATATTAATAAAGATAGATTGTTTAATTGTCACATTTCAGTCACTTGAAAGCGGGTTTAGTAGGTTCGTTACTGTTTAGAAAAGACGAAACATTTATAGAAGTATTGCGCGTTACATTTATAGTTAATTGTAAAAACGCTGATAGATCTGGATCTAATACATTTAAGCCAATAAAAGCATTTCTTGCATCAATTCCGAATCGGACTGAAAAAATGAGATGTAAATAAAAAGAAGAAACAAATATAAAACAGCAAATATAACAAGATCTATGTCTCGTACTTAGGAAAAAGGCATATTTTGTATCAAGATTCTAAAACCCTGCTTTTTTAAACAAATTGTTACGGCATATCCATCCTTATAGTCACATTGTATACAATATGGTCATAATGCATGTAATGGTGTATGATTAATTCATAATAAATGCTGAATGTGACTCATTAATCAGCTATTTTTAATTGGTTCTTCTTTTTAGAAGATGGTCATAACATCTTCTCTTTGTCTCATTTGCTTTACCACTTTGCTGCTGGTTTCATTTCACTTAACCTCTTCGACACGAGCGAGTCATGCATGCAATCTCAGGGAGGCGACTATCACGGTAAAAAAAAAAAAAAACTGGTAGCAAAACTACCGTCAGACCTCTATTCAACGAAGACGCTAAATCCCGATAATAAGTTCGTTATATGAAAAATTCGTAACATAGAAAATCCCCTTTTAAAATACCTAAACACAAAACAAGTTTTAAATTTATAAACACTAGACATAATTAAAATAGCAATTGATACACCTTTATCTTGTAAACTAGTATCTACTATTTATTTTATAAATCTTAACCATAAAGGAAATCTGCATGGAGAGCAAAACATAATCCAGTACATGCTACATACATTTTCAACTAAAAAAGAGCTAAATTTAGGCATAAAATTATAGCTGCATTTATTATAACAGTAATTTTAAACATACATTACCACATATGATCTTAAGTTTAATTACTACTGAAAAAATCCATTGATTTTGAGGTGCAAACAAAAAGGGAAAGGGATTTTACTGCTTTTTCTGAAAGTTAAATGGCTTCAACAATCTGTTAAAAGTAATTTCCTCCTTAAAATGCGTTTACAAGTTTAAAATGTTTTGAAATATTTTGGGGAAAATGAATCTTAAAGAAAAGTTCGTTCAACAGAAAATTTACTTCGCTATTTCGAAGTTATTTTACGAAAAGAATTTCCAAAATTTCTTGGTTCCTCGAAAAAATTTGCAAAATGGAAGTTCGTTAAATAGAAGTCCGACTGTATTTTTATAGTAGTTTACTTGTGGTCTGGGTAATAATAGTTTTCTTTATTTAACTCACCAAGACGTAGTTCAAATTAAAAATTATGTAGTTAAATTTTTAACAAACATAGATTGGATGTATTAGACTTAAAGTGAAAGCAAAAATAAGGTTGTCAAATTAGCCATGCCCAAACTTAAGCTACCAATCTTTTTTCTTCTTTTCTATCCTGTTTTCGATTCCTTACGTATAGCTCGCCCGTCCCGAAAAGGCTAAATTCCAAGATAGGCTGCATCCAATATTTAGCCAAATCATTGCATTCAGCCAATATACCATTGTGTACAATATGCTAATGCTGTGAATCTGTTGCTAACTGTGAATTGATTGCGAATGCTATGAACGCTAAAGCAGAATTTCAAAAAACAGATAAAAACTTAATTTATTTTTGAAAAGTATATTTTACAATATCTAGCTTACTATACGAAGATGCCAAATACATAAAAATCTCAATTTAGAATTTTTTGTCGCATACGATTGATTTTTCAATTGCACGGCATCTCTAATTTATAACTGATTCATTGCTTTCAATTATAGTTTAAAGGCTTCTGTTTCCATCCTACAGTAAAGAAAGAATTACTTTAGTGCATAAAATCATATTTCCTACCACAGCAATGAAAAGATTCGATTTAATAACTTCATTGAAATTAATCATTCGAATCATCGATTAAATATGCATACAATACAGCTCTATGTGGAACTGATTCGACATTTTTCAATTGATTACGATTTAAAGTTTCATCTAAAGGCCTCTCAACCATAAAGAAAAATCCCGTGACTCATTGATTGCATTGAATAAAACTCATTTTATATCTTCTCTCTGATAATCTCTTCTCCAAGCAAATAACGATCACGCCATTCAGAAAACAGTACTCATCAAAGCGCCGTTACTTCACTTCAGTTGTCTTCACAGAGACGTTGCCATTAGACTGCAAGGTAAAGTAAATATCGGGGAGCCGTAAAACTGCAATATATGACTGCGTTCACTTTTCCCCCCGAGGTTTATGTACTGAAGCAGTTACACAATCAACACGTCATCTGAACTACGCCACATCAAAGAGAAATGATGAGCTATTTTTGTTTTTGATATGTGTCAACTTGAGGTCTTAATCAAGAAAAGTTTTTCTAGTTTTTTGCAATTGCAATATGCATAACAACGGTTTTAATTGAAAATTTTTTTTCTTCTTCTAGTGGACTACAGTTCCTGTAGACGCACTATAAGATTCTATGTAAAATCTTAATTATTAGGTGATGCTGTACAGCTTTGTTTTTATGTGACTGAAACCGGTTTACACTTGTTTATGTTCGTGTATCAATTGGTTAACATTGTATTGCAATACGTTGAAAGTAAATACAAATAGGAAATATATAATAATCTTCTGAATTAAATCCCATTACATGTATGTTTAAATATAAAAATATTGCGTATAAATTCGTACAAAACATGCCATTATTAAAAAACTGCAAAGTGTCTAATAATTTGGTCTAATTGTTATAATATACTAATATAATACCTTATGCAATAAATATTCTGTATTTATAATATATATCGTCTAATTTATCTAATCGTCGAATTAATATTATACATCGTATAATTTAGCCCTATAATATGCGAACGCAACAACCGGTTTCAGTCACGTGAAAATAGTAAAGCTGTATAGTATCAGCTGATAATTAAGATTTTACATAGAATCTTATAGTGCAACTAATAATTTGGCTAGAGACTGTAAATATGAGTAAAATTCATGGACTTAACGAAATTTTCAGTAATTTTTTCTCGCTTTTTACATAAAGAACAATCTATAACAAAAAAAGGTCTCAAATACTAATAATCTACTCATTTTTCTTATAATAAATTACTCTAATAATATTTTCGTAAAATAAAAATTAACATATTATTTAATGAATAGACATGTGATTGGGGTAAATAAGAAAAGAGCGAAAATTAAAAATGCTACAAAATCCAGAAAATGTGTACAAATATAGGGTCGGCACCAACACATAATATACGTAATATCAAACAGAAGAATTGAAATTAATGAATATCAACACTTTATAAATATGTTGGTAATAGACAGTAAATTTAGTCTGATTTTTACAGAAACCCTCTAAAATACACAAAAAAGAACTCGAAAAGAAACCAAATGAATACTTAATCAAACTCCAGTGAAATCCGATGGGTTTCGTTTTCAAGGGATTTTTTTGTTTACAATCCTGCCATCAAGGCATTATGAATATCGACAATTGCTGAAGTGAGACAAACTGATCTTTAACAAATATTTCAGATACACATAGCATCTATGTGAAGGATGACATTCACCCCAGAATGTAAACATTTGCCATATATCGATCTTTTAAACTAATCTGCACACAAACTGTTTGATATAAATTTTATTAAAAATAATTGCTAACCACCATTAACAATTCAGTAGAAAATTTAGAAATCTGTCCGTTAGCACGTTTGATGTAAGCCATACACAAAACTGTTTGATATAAATCCCATGAAGGATAAGTCATAAGATTAACAAATCACCAGAGGATGAATAAATTTGTCAGATATTTGTCTTTTGCATTTAAACGAGAAACAAAACGATTTGATATTAACTTAAAGATAATTTCCTAGCACAATTCACCAAATAGTGTCGAAATTTTTCAGCACAAGTACATTTAGTCAGAGAAGGTGTGTTTTTGTGTCTAATATCATATCTTGAAATATTAATCGATTTAAAGTGATTAATAGATTAGTCTACACATTCTAATCCCGACACAAACAGACCACAGAGCTGAAATAAAATATCCTCAGTGGTAGATGCTTACAATCCTCACGCTGTCAAGCGGAAGGTTTTTGTGGTTTTTCCCTCCATGTAAGGCAAATAAGAGTTATTGTCGTCAAAAAAAACCTTCACGAAGGCTAGATTGTCCTAACCCTAGCAACAAGGCCAGGATAGCCAATGGGCCCATGTTCGAGAGCTCGTGGGTTCGATCCCCGCCTGCCGAAGACCCCCCGTGTAGTAAATGGTGACTGATGCACGTTAAATCTGCCGAGTCGCAAACTCCTCCATGTTCCCATAACAAATCAATACCTCAGGGGGTACTGATTCAGTAGTTTCCTCGTCTTCCGGATTGGGTTCAAAATTACAAGGCTATGGAGTTGAACATTAGTAGTCGAGAACCCAAAACACAGTTCAAAGACGGATGAAATAAAAATGAAATAACCCTATCAGCAAAATAACTTGGGTGCTCATTGGGCCAATATTCATGAATCTTGGATCTTATGATAAATCTTATGTAAGGGTTCAAAGGGCCTTTATGTTTTCGATATTTGTCCGATATTTTACAGTCATTCAACTACCAATATCGGCTCTATAGAGTATTGTCAGATTCACCGTATATTTTAAATTCATTATTTAGCCCTATATTAGCCATTATGTAGGCCTTATATAGGCCATTCTAGGACCGATATTAAAATATCTAGATATCCCAATATTGGTCCCTCAATGCATGTTCTCATAGCACCCGTATAGAGCCAATTGTGAGCCCAACTGGGGCCAAGGTAAAATTGTTGCTGGGGAATGCTTGATTTAAGAATTCCCTTGTCTTCTGAATTGGGTTTAAAATTACAAGGTTACCCAGTTGAGCATTGAATGTCGTAAACTCAGAGTAGGGTGGGTCGGCTTGTTTAACGCCGGTTATAAAATGAAATTGATCTACCAGTTTTGCATTAATTTCAGAAGGAAGACTGTTCGAAAATGTCCCCTTTTTCCATTCAAGTGTGATACATTTATCGGATTTACAAGAACCTCTCATTCAGTTGGTCGGAAAACGAACATGGGTTTCTCTCGCTCATAAAGCTGTCGTCTACGCTTAATCCCACTTTCCTGCCGGTACTCGATAAGATTAACTTAGGCGCAAATCAATCTTAATACACATATTGGATTTTCGGGCGAGAATAGGTCTCTCTTTAGTCGCTGAAAAGAATAAAGTCTAAAATATAGTGGGAATCGACTTCAACGAGAAAAAGACTTTATAGAGAATAGAACTGCAAAAAATAAGTGTTTTATCGAACAGTGGTGCTGTTTTCTTCTTCCCAATTTAAGAATGCGTTTTATAGGACACGTCTTGCGATAAAACTAAAGTGAGGTTATATGGATTTTTATTTAGAAATAAAGATGAATAATTAATTCGTCTCATTAGTCATTTTTAAGAAAAAAATCGGTCTCATGCAACAAAATTTCTCTTCAAAAACTTTAAAATTATTCAATAAGAAATTAGGTTCACTAGAAAAATAGGGATTTGAAAACTTACGTATTAATTTAAAATTAGGTTGAGATAGGTTGTTAAATTATTCGAACGAAATCAATTTTATTGCGTTAGGTTGGGTTTTTAAAAAGCATTAATTATTGGGTAGTTAGTATTAGGTAAGAAACATTTTATTTTAAATTATTTGATGCAATTAGGTTTGTTGAAAAATACTGTTTTTGAAATTACTTATTAATTGAAAATACATATTTAATTAGTTAATGATTGGTTAAATTGGGTTTTCATTAATCCATAAAAAATCGGTTATGTACAGTGCATTTTCTTTCAGAAGATACAAAAAGATGTTCAAAAGCTATATAAAACTCATTTTATTCCCTTCTCAAAAAATGTAGAGAAAATATGGAAAAAATTACATATTAATGAAAAAAGAGAAAACGAAACTTATTTAAAAAAATTAATAAAAATCCGGAAAAAAAAAGATATAATCTCTTTATAAAGATACATCCCAAAAAGGAGTGTTTTTCTAATATTGTATCAATATAGCTGAAGCAATATATATGTGTATATATATATATATATATATATACANATATATATATATATATGATTGGGGATATATTGGGATGAGTTTTATAACATATTTCACAACAGATATGGGCTCAAACTCAAACTTGCGGGGGTTTGTGTATAATAGGACTAATTATATAATAGGGATAAATATAATAGGACTTTAAAAAATAATTGGAACTGCATCCATGTGTACAAATTAAACGTTTATTTAATTTGTACTCAGGATATCATTCTGACTATTCTTTTAATTCCTTTGTTAGACTTTTTTGTCTTGGTTCCATGAGCACTACGATTTTAAATATTGTTTTGAATATTGATAAGATAGCAGACTTTGTTGCTGCAGCCATAATGTTTGTAAAATTCATTATCACAATAATATGAAAACCATAATGATCACCATGGTATGAAAGAAATGATGGTAGTATCATCTTTGATGGTGGTGATGATATGAAAGCGAAGATCGTATTACACAAGCAATAACAAAATAAACATTAACAAAACATTACGGCTTTTAGATTTCTTTTAGTAACAATAATGCAAATAACTTCACCAATAACAAAATGTTTATTGCATAAAATTTACTCCCTCAGTGGACTGATCGTTAAGACAAGGTTCCCAGTATAACACCGAAGTCAAGCATCACTGGCTGCTTTTAGTGCGCTGTTGGGTGACCACTTGGATCAGTTTATGAAGAGACCGAGGGTGTGCGGTATCAGTCCTCGTTAAATTGCTCTATCTTAAAGTGCTCGACTTCGTTCTCAGATTGTCGGGCTACCAAAGCGAAGGAGTCATCCCCTCTGCAGAGAATCAAAATTGTGATGGTATGTCTTCGGGTCATCCTCAGGGATGCTTCCCAGACCGTCGCCAAGAGCCCATTGTGCAGCTGTAGTGCGACGTAAATAAAATTACAACTACATTAAATTTAAGACACTCCTGTAGCATAGTTTTGATTTATTTTTTTTTGAAGGTCACATGTGTAGCTGAATTAGGATAGTATTGAAATAGAAAAGAGAAAAAAAACACTGATACAAAATAAAAAAACTTCGAATAACAGTGATTGGTGGATTAAATAGGTTTTGATAATTCATGTTCTACTGTAAATATGTTTTTATTTATAGAATTATTCACTAACAGTCCAATAAAAATTGTTCATAATGGAAATAATCACAGGCATGATTCCTTTTAAAGCATTTTTTTTAAATCAGATTTTCCGTTGCTTCAAACAATCAAGAATTCTGTATTACATTTCTGTCATTTTCCTAGAAGATTATTTTTCTTTTCATCCAAATATCATATCCATGTTTATACTTCTTTTAAAGAAATATGCATAGATCAGCCTTTCTCTACTGGCATAATATGCAAATGTGAAAGAGTTTTCTAACCATGATGCTCCTACTTCTTATGCATTTCAAAGAATAGAGGATTGCATTTTATGTATAATGCAAAGCATGGCTACTCATTCTAAAGGAGATGAAATGGGATCTCCTCCAATGTTTCAAAATGTTTTTTTTTATTTTTATTTTTTTATTCTGCATTTTCTATAGTTAATATTTTCTTTTTGTTCGCGAGGAAAAGTCTAGGAACAAGAAAATTGAATAAAATCAAATCTCGTAATTTGTTTCAGACGCTTGCATTAATTCTTATCCTTTATTTTTGAACATATGGATATTTGAAATTGCTAGCAACTATTTTTTGCGTACTTTGTTTTATTTTATTTTTAATATTTTATAACCGTCGTTGAACAACCGACCCAATTTTTGGGTTTACGACTACTAATGTTCAACTCCGTAGCCTTGTAACTTTAAAACCAATCCAGAAGACACTCCTGGAACAAGTATTGGGAAAAATTTACTTCGTGGAGGATGGAACTAACCCGCATTTTCGTTATGTGGAGAGAAAAATCACGAAAACCTCCCATGGTTAGAATGATAATAAGGGGACTCAAACCATTATCCGTCTACCACCGAAGATATTTTACATCATCACTGTGGCTGGTGCGAGCAGGGTGCGGAATTCGTATCGACCAGCCATCGCTGGGATTAGAACCCGGTTCACCTCATTGGAAAGGGAACGCTCAGTCCCCTGAGCTATCATGGCTCATCGCACTTTCTTTCCATTCATTTTATTTTATGATCATCGTTGAACAGATGACCCAATTTTTGGATTTACGACTACTAATGTTCAACTCCGTAGCCTTGTAGTTTTCTTCCAAACCAGAAGACTAAGAAACTACTGGATCAGTACCCCCAGAGGTATGATTTGCTGTGCGAACATGGAGGACTTTACGACTCGACATATTTAACGTGCATCAGTCACCATTTACTACACGGGAAGTCTTCGGCCGGCGGGTATTGTACCCACGACCTCTTGGACATGGGCCCAGTGCCCTACCAACCAGGCTATCCCGGTTGGTAGGGCCAGCCTTCGTACTTAGTTTGTCAAAAGAGATTTTAGTGACACTTTTTTTAAAAAATCATTTTATTATCTTTCATGATGAAAGCTGTGGATTTAGGCAGATCCGGCACCAGACTATGCGGTCAACATTTTGCAGGTCATTTCTAATCTTACATTTCAAATGAATCTACAGTTCTCGATTAGATTTTCGCCTAAAATATTGAAGTAAATCGATTTATTTACCTATTTTTCTTCTTCAAATTTTTACTTAAGAATGACGTTAAGGTATTTTTTTAAAGAAGAAGCTACATACCCATCCTTCATACAGGGTGAATAAATAAAAAATCCGCATTGAATAACAATATGAAATTAAGCACAAAACTGAAATTCATATAATGACACAATAAAGCTAAAATAATTTCGATTTTTTTTACTTAATATTATTTACCCGTTACGGTGACTTTACGTTATTAAACTCAGCAAAACACGTTTTATTGTATTTAGCATCACTTGGCATGATGCTACTGCTCCCGGCCCACTTACGATAGTCGAAATTTACCACTATCGAACAATTTTCTCCGATACATATAACTTTCGATAAGACGCTTATTTCCACAGAATTTGTAAGGTATTAAAACTGGTTAGTATTGGGGCGGTTTCAAAAATTAACAATTATATAAATATAATATTGATAATTTTATAATTGAATATACTGGAATTCTTTAATTGGTATATTATTTTATTTAAATAATATCTCTTCTTATCTTTTCATTGTTCTGCAATTCATCCATCTATATATATAAAAATATATATATATATATATATATATATATATATATATATATATA
>NC_092209.1:89696251-89810687 GCF_043381705.1 Parasteatoda tepidariorum
AACTGTTGCCATGAATGGGTGAACCTGGTCTGCAACTATGTTCAAGTAGCTTACAGACGTCAGGGATTGTTTTATGAGGATTATGGGTCCTAATGTGCCCCATGAAAATATTATTCCTGGATGTGAAACCATGAAAATCTGGGTGAGCCCATTATTATAGATGGAGGGTGATCATAATGTAATGGCTCTTTGGTGTATATATACGAGATATATATTTAATATATTCGTTCTATATTCGTTATATATTCGTATATCTATATATATATATATATATATAAATGCTGATTTTTCGCCCGACGTGAGTTCTAACATTATTTAGTGCGTATGTAAAGATTGCACACATATAAGGTTATTGTAAATAGCGATGAAATTATTAATTGTATAGCTAGTGCTTGTTTCAATTATTTGTTAAATTTTTTAACCCCATAATGTCTACTTAAAAACACAAAGTTCAATGGACTTGAAAGTATTTTTTTACAGTTGTGAAAGATAAACCAGTATGTCTTATTTGCAATGAAGCTGTAGCAGTTTCTAAAGAATGCAACATTAACCGACATTTTACAGAAAAGCAAAAGAATGCCAACTACGAAGCAATTGCCTGAATGTTAAAGAAGACAAAATGAAGAAAGACTTCTTAAAGAATTATCAGCCAGAGAAAAGTTTTTCAAGCAGATAAACTGAAACCCAGAAGCGGCTACGCATGCAAGTAGCATTGTAGCATATAATATTGCTTAAAATAATAGATCTCTCTGTGATGGGGAGTTTGTTAAACAATCCATGCTCCAAGTTCGTGTTGTTTTATGTCCAGACATGAAAAATAATTTTGAGGATGTAAGCTTATTCGCGGTGACTTCTAGAATCGAAGCTTTCGAGAAAATTTTGACACCACAATTAGAGTACAAAAATGCACAATTTAAATATTGCTCAATGGCTGTGGATGAAATTATACTAAATGTTCAATTAATGTTATTTATAAGAGGTGTTGATGAGAAATTTGAAATTACTGAGGAACTAGCCTGCATGCGTGAAGGAAATTACAACGGGTTGTGATATTTTTCGCGAGTTTCAGGAAATTTGAAAGTGCCCATAACAAAAATACGCAATATTGCATATGCATAGGACTGATGGTGCACCAAATATGACAGGAAAAAAATCTGGATTCCTTGGACTCTTTAATCAGAACTATCCCGGGAAAAACTTTATTTTTCAACATTGTGTTATACATCAAGATGCTCTGTGTAAATCTGCATTGAATATGAAACCAGTGCTTGATGCATTAGTAAATTTGTTAATACTATTCGATCTCGTATGTTTACTCACAGGCAATTCCGCGATTTATTATTTTTATTATAAACCGTTAACAAGCAGGAAAAAGAGTAGACCCATATTATGATGGATAAATTTGGAAACCGAATACAATGCTATCCAGGAAAGAAGCTGGTGCACAAGTGTCAAAAATAGAATACAGTGGAGCAGAATGAAGAAAAAAGTAAAAGTAAATATAATTAATTATATAATTAGTTCACCAGGAGTTGGCACTTGGCTCCACCTTCTCGAACGCAGAGTTCATAAGCTCGGGAAAGGAGAAGCATCCCCGCGCTTGAAATTGAGACAACCCTTAATGTGCGCCTAACGCAAACAGTAAATTCTCTTTCAGTCATTTACTTCTCTTCATCATCTGCTATTATACCTTTCGTTACTCTAGCTAACTAAATGTGTTTTAAATTTTAAAAATTGCTGATTTTCAAGCAAAATGTCTCAAAAAGGACAAACTATTCACTCAAAAGAGAGAAATATCATGAAATATTCAATGTTAAAAAAATGCCCATAAAGATTGCGAAATAAATATTTTTGTCATACGATCTCCAAATAGCAACCTCATGCAGGATTGTTCACATCCTTCTCCCAAAAACCCAAAAATAGCAAAATAGTATCGTCGGATACCACGTGATGAAGGCGGAGTCAGGTACCAACTCCTTGTGAACGAGCCATAGAATACCTTGCTGTATGCATATAAATGGCCTTTAATAATATCGTCATGTGGGGCTACTTTGTGCAGGCTTTCGCAGTTTTTGAACTTTGACGTGTAAAAAAACTATGTTAATTCAAACTTTAGTAAAATTTATCAATATTATATTCATAACTGGACTCAGACGAGCGAATTTGATCAATATTGGCATTATTTGTATGTAATATTTACAAATAAGTCAAAACATACCTTGCACAAAGTAGCCCCCAAGTAGGGCTACTTTGTGCAGCGATAGGAATTCAGTTAAATAATCATGTTTTTAGTAAAATATTGATATAAAATTGTTAAAAAAGTCAATTGTTGACATTTTTAATAACAAAAACATCAAGATGTGTAAAGATATTAGTTTGATAATAATTTTCAGCGTTAAAATACCATTTTTTACAAAGAATTTTTTCTTAAAAAGAATGGTTACTTCAAAACGTTTGAGTTTAAACAAAAGGAAACCATATACATTTTTGAGCATTGAAATGGATGAAATTTAAAAAATAATAATTATTACACATTCATTAACATTTATAATATTGATAAATTTGAACTTAACATGCTTGAAGGAACATGACAGAACTTGCTCTTCAGTTTCTGTCAAAATCACCTGATGTCTTATAAAATATATTCTTATTCATTAGAAAAATCTTTGTAGAAGAAAAATAATAGTTTACCAGCACTTTTCACGCGATTCCTGTGAATTTTATAAGAGATAGTATTTCTGTGGATTTTGTACTTCCGAGAAGCTTCTGCAATCGACATACCACCAGCAACTGCTTGCAAACATTGTTGCAGCTTTTCTAAAGTGTAATCGCGATAATTTCTCGTTCCAGGTATTTTTTTTTATAACGTCTGACAATTTTTCTGTCGAATTAAAAACGAATGAAACTTTGCACAAAGTAGCCCCACAGTGCATTTTTTTTCATTTTCCGTTTATTTGTTATTAATTTTCAAATTTTTTTTTAACCCTAACATGATATAATTGTTTATTAATTTATAAATAAAAAATTTTGCACCTACGACAATTGTTTTATCAACGTCCTTGCATTTCACAGCTAAAGTTTCCACGCACACTTTTCGACGTCCGACGTTCTCGGAAGGTTGTTGACATTGGATAAACAAAACACACTCTGAGATTGTTTTAAAATTCGAAAAAATGTTTGTAGTAATAGAGGAGACTTCTATCTTCAAATTCCACACATTTTTAACGTGAAAAAAATATAATACTGAATAGCAGCACTTGAAAAGTACCAAATTCGAATTTGCACAAAGTAGCCCCCACTGCGCAAAGTAGCCCCACATGACGGTACTGAATTCAAGATTTTTACTTTAAGTCAAAGTAAATACAAGTAGATACTTAAAAATAAAGACTGACTGTAGTCATTTTAACAAGAAATACACTTTAAGACTCGACAATATCACGTGAATTTTGAGCATGCCTGATTCAATTGCAAGTGCAAATCAGTAATGATATATATTACTTATTTTGTTTGAAATTTCACATCATTTATGTATTGATTTATGGAAGCGATGCTTCAAATTAAATTATGGAAGCGCGACATTTTTTCAACAGTTTTTCCTCGTAAATATCAAAATGGAGTTATTGACGAAAATAAATTTCATGTGACAAATGCAGCATTTCTTTAGCAACGAATATGCAGAAAAATATTAGTTTGAGATAAGAAAATGCAGTTATAAATTATGTATTTGATTTTCATCTAGGTCTTTCTTATAGTTCTTACGACGCAGGAAATAAAAAAGGCACAATAATTGTGTTTGTTTATTTTTATTTTAGTGCCTAGAGACAAAGCTTTGATTAATTATGCAATATGTTTTGTTAAAACTCTTTAAAATTTATTTACAGATGATTTGTTATCGAATAGATTTTGTTTATTTTTTAGTTTTTTCATCATAGTATTGGGTGTTTTCGCTATGAGAAATGCTGCGTTAGTTGACCTTTAGAAACCTAATTAAAAATAGAACTGCAAGATATTTTACTTTATTTTATATCCGTCGTTGAACAGACGACCTAATTCTGAGTTTACGACATTCAATGTTCAACTGGGTAGACTTGTAATTTTGAACCAATCCAGAAGACAAGAAAATTCCTGGATCAGTACCCCCAGAGGTATTGATTCGTCATGGGAACATGGAGGACTCTGAGACTCGACAAATTTAACGTGCATCATTCACCATTTACTACACTTCTTCGGTCGGCGGGGATCGAGCATACGAACTCTTGAACATGGGCCCAGAGCCCTACCAACCAGGTTATCCCGGCCAACTGCAAGATATAACTTAACCCTTAAATCCTTATTGTTGCTAATTGTCTACACATAAGTTTCACTGGATTTTATTCGTAGAGTGTGTGTTTCCGAACGCACGTTGATAACTATAAGACAATAAATCATGTGTGAATGAAAAAAACTTGACATTATTTTTAAGTTATATTTTTCTGGTATGTCCTGGGTGCAAATGGTTTTCGCGGACTGAATGCATCAAATGCAAAATTGATTTGCATCATTTCATTTATAAATAATATGAAAATTCTTAGATTAATAAATAATATAAATAAATGGGTATTTACGTCTACTGTTGCCAAAAATTTACATACAACTTTATTAAAAGTTAATTTTCAATGTTATTACCTAGATTTATTAAAATTTTTTTTACAACCAATGAAAAAAGATTTATATAAAAAAGATAATTCAAAATTCAATATAAAATAAAAATAATTCATTTACGGGTGAAATTATTATAGCTAATATAATTTTCTAAATGAAAAGTAAGATGAAAGTAGGAAAACGGACCAAATTTATTTCTAATGAAAATTTTTGGCTCAAAAATAATTTTCTTTGATGTATTAAACTGTAAAAAAATTATGTTGTGAATTAATATAAACTGAAGAAACAAATTGGTTAATTTATCATCTCATTGCATATCAAGTTGTTGGTTTTAATTCTGTTAAAATCTAAAAAAATACATTTCATAGAGATAAATCACCAATATGTATTAAAACACAACATCGATAGATTTTGCAACAAACCAATATTATTAAATGTGTATTTATTTTATTAATTACAGCTGAGCTATAATAATTTCAAATTAAATTCAAACTTCCGGGTATTCATTTCTATTTTCTGTATATTTGGCCAATATCTTATTTCCTTATAACAAATAAATTTTCTGTTTGAAAAGTCTTTTGGTTGTTATCTACTTTTCAAAAATGCTGAACAGCTCATGAATTATTTAAAATACATCAATCAAACTTTTTTTTTGGTTCAATTTTGTTTAACATAAAACCATACACTGCTTAGGGGAAAAAACAAAGATAAGTTCTATATGCTTTAAAGGGAAAAACAAGGATAAATTCTGTATGTCGTATTTTGTTTCTTAGGGATTTTTAAAAAAATGTTTTCCCTTTAAAATTTCAGCTTTGGAATTGAATAAGTTTAAGAACAGTAATGGCAAATTGATTTATGGGTCCTCTTTAATAATAAAATGCCACAAAAGTGTAGAGATGTAGAACACTTAGAAAGTACTATTATATTTTTAAAAAACTATAGATTAGGGAAACAGTGTAGATAAGTTCCGAGTTAAATAAACCCAACTTAAAATGTAGCCTTATTATTATTTTATGTACACAGTTAAGTACACAGTGAACTCTCACTTATGCAGGGGCCAACAGAAAAAAGCGCATAAGTGAAATAAACGCAACGTAAATTGCAGTGACAATATGAATAAATATGTTTCTAAAGATTAAATGTTAATATTTATACTGTTTTGGTATTTACTATAATTTTACAATAAAAAAAATATAACATACATAAAGATAATTTATTTTCTTACAGAATAATCCTTAATACATGTTTGTATTTGTTTTTGCCGACGTATGTCAAAAACAGTTTTTTCCAGTTCATATAAATGGGAAAAGGGAATTTTTAGAAGCAGAATTAAATTGTAAATAGTCACGAATAGTGTCTAACGCTTCTGATACTACTGTGTGATTTGGAGGAACTTAATCATCCTCGTCAGTATCATCCACCACGTTCTCATCGTCTACAAGTTTAAGTTACACATAAATGAACAGTTCTTCACAAAAAGTTTGATTTTTATGGGAGGGGGTGAAACATCACTTGATAAATTTCTAACGAAAGTACTTGACGTCATAATATGCTGCACAATTCAATAGAATCTAACAACATATTTATTTCTTCTTATCTGTAACAAGGATAGCTTATATAATTGCTTTAATTTTTAATTTAAAACCCTTTTTTTTTAAAAAAGAAAAAATATTTAAAGGATAAAAAAACTAAAATGTTAGCCTAAAATTTCGGCTCATAATTGAAAAATTTATTTTTAAAGTGACGCATAAACGAAGGATGTTTATCATTATTTTCCTACCTAATGTACTGGGACCTATAAAAATCGTCGTATAAATGAAAAAGGTGCATAAAAGAGGTGGTGCATAAGTGAGAGGTCACTGTATAGCTTTTCATATGATTATTTTCATATTCTTTGAACAATAAAATAATTCCAACAAAGTAAATTTACTACCACTATTTTAAATTTCTATAGCCATAGGAGAAAAAAAATTAGTACATTTTGTTACCGGTCAGTGGTTAGAAGCATTTTAAGCAGTAGCCACTTTTTAAAACAAGTGCCCATTTTCTGAAACTTTGGAAATTGTAAAAAAAAATTTTTTTAGTGATCATTAAATTTTTTAGAAGTTATTATTTTCTTTTGTATTGAGTTTATAAATTTCTAATGTTTATGCTTGCATCCATTCTAAATTTAGGAAAATTTTCTGGTCTAACATTGAGCCAGTAGTATAGAAGCCATGTCAGCAAAACATGAACTAACCACATTAGCCGACTTCTGAACATAACGGAATCAATCTAGTTTCTGTCCATCGAGAAGGGAATCACTCATTCATATATAACGAAGGAACGGCGGCCCGCTTTAATCGAATACGTTCTGTCACCTCATTCAGACCACAGATCTCCCCCCTATCCATGTCCCCCGAGGGGTAACCCCCTCATAAACTCCTTCAATAAGACAGCATCTTATTAAAAATGCATCGAGCAGAGATAAAAGCTGAAACTGACTCATGGAATTTCTGCTGCCGATTGGGGGCTGATATGCTCTTGGATTTTCCGAAACCAATTGACGTCAGCGGGAAAAAAAAGATATCGTTGCCAACAAATGCTAGTCATCTTGGGTGGAATACGAAACGCAAAACTGGAAGTGAAATGTCAAGTAAAAGTTGTTAGTTTCATTACTTATTTAGTTTTCCAAATAACAATTTGATTTTCAAAATAGTGTAATAAATAAAAATCAATTTACGATATCGTTGCCAACAAATACTAGTCATCTTTGAAGGAATACGAAACGCAAAATTGGAAGTAAAATATCAATGTCAGTAAAATGTCAATTAAAAGTTGTTAGTTTCGTAACTTATTTAGTTTTCAAAATAACAATTTAGTTTTTCAAAATAGCATAATTAATAAAAATCAATTTACGATATCGTTGCTAACAAATACTAGTCCTCTTTGGTGGATTACGAAACGTTGTTACTTTCGTAACTTATTTAGTCTTCAAAGTAACAATTTAGTTTCTCAAAATAGTACTATAAATAAAAATTAATTTACGATATCGTTGCCAACAAATAATAATCATCTTCGGTGTGGAATACGAAACGCAAAACTGGAAGTAAAATGTCAAATAAAATTTGTCAGTTTAATGACTTATTTAGTTTTCAAAATAAGAATTTAGTTTTTCAAAATAGCATAATTAATAAAAATCAATTTACGATATCGTTGCTAACAAATACTAGTCCTCTTTGGTGGATTACGAAACGCAAAAATAGAAGTAAAATGTCAATTAAAAGTTGTTACTTTCGTAACTTATTTAGTCTTCAAAGTAACAATTTAGTTTCTCAAAATAGTACTATAAATAAAAATTAATTTACGATATCGTTGCCAACAAATAATAGTCATCTTCGGTGTGGAATACGAAACGCAAAACTGGAAGTAAAATGTCAAATAAAATTTGTCAGTTTCATAACTTATTTACATTTCAAAATAAGAATTTAGTTTTTTAAAATAGTATAATAAATACAAATTAATTTGTATATGTACTTAACCCATTTAAAGCCAAAACTTTATTTTTTCATCAAACAATTTGAGACGTGATATATTACTTATTATGGTCTAGGAAACCACTAAAACCACTTTCGGGGGTCAGAAATATGAATCCATGGAAAAAAAGGCATGTTTATTCGGAGAAAGTACGCTTTTGTGTTTGGCTCAGGGGAAAGAGCGTTCGCCTTCCAATGAGGTGAACCTGGTTTGAATCTCAGCGATGGCTGTTTGATACGAATTTCGCACCCGGCTTGCACCGACCTCAGAGCTGACGTGAAATATCCTCAGTGGTAGACGGATCATGGATTAGAGTCCCCTTGCTTACTATTGGTCCAGCCAGTATAAGGGAACGACGTTTCCATAACAAGCTCTAAATATCTTCAAATAAAACAATAATATTTCCTTTATTTTTCTATAATTTCTATTAAAATCACTATGTAATTCTCCAAGGCATCTCAGGTGAGTCTTTTTTGGCCTCTGGAGGGGCCTATTTTCCCAGTAATGAGCATTTTAAATTCAGCTGTTCCATCAAATTAGGGTTAGAGTACCCGGCGGCCATGTTTATATGATTTCCAATGCAGAGCGACTTCTTCGCCAAATTCATCACCGTTTAATATTATTTAAACTAGTTCATTTTTACCTCCAAATATTTCTTTTACATTGCTCAAGCGATTTCCAATTATAATATATATATCTTTTTAATTTTGGTCGCCTGAAAAAAAAATTTTGTTTTCTCCGAAAAATCTTTTCCGAATCAATATTTACATGTCACTTGGAGCTTTCTTCACTAATACTTATTTTTAGTTGAAGAGAGAAAATTCCCACTTTTGCTCTCAAATTACTAGGTTTAGTATGGAGAATGGCAAGTATGGAACATTAATTTTAAGAAATACGACAGTTCTGAATAATTAATTATTGCTAATATGTTTCTACGCTATTTGAAATTGATTTTCCACATGCCTTTCCCCTTATTCAACACGTTTTTCCAATTAGCTTCTCAAATACTACTGGACAAACATTCATAATTCACAAATATCTTTAGCAAAATGTGTCCCCAAAAATGTCCCTTTTCCGCACTTGCATTCCTATCAGGTTCTAGAATACAACCCACAGACGTTGCCTAGACAATCCAAAAAGTGGGGGTAAGGTGAGGGGGGGGGGATAAAGTAGTGGGAGTAGTCCATTTTATGGACAGAAAAGTAACTGGTTATTCGTGACCCTTAAGCTTTTATGGGAACCGGTAACATTGATCCATGAATATTTCATAGTCACAAAAGAGGCTATTAGTCGCACGCGGAATGGCAACATTGATCATTCATCATAACACTCACGTATTCTTCCCCCCTCCCTTCCCTCGAAAGCTGCGTGAAAGAGAAATGAATGACTAGGTTTGAACCATTAATTTCTTTAACGGCGAATGGCAGCAGTCAATAGGAAATGTTTCGATGCATTTTAAAATTTTAGTTCTTTGATGTCATTTGTTTGAAACTTCCATTATTCGGTTTTTAACAGATTAAAAAGTAGTTCTTAATATATTGGATGTTTTTACAAAAAACAAAGAGTTTTAAAAGTACGGATTCATTAAAAAAAGTGCTTTACCAAAATCATTCATCATAAACCATTTAGAAGGATAAAATAGGGGTAATCCCAGAACAAAAAGTATCAGGAATGCGACATTTATAAGACACTTTTGCTCAGTGAAAATAATTAGATTCCTCGCACGAAAATGCTAAGAATGTGACATCAATGAGGCATTTAAGGATAAAACAAAGGAAACCCTGGTGGTTAAAATACTAGTAGAGTGACATTGATAAGGCACTTAACAGAGAAAAAGTAAAGGGAATCCTGGTACCCAAAAATACGAAAGACATTCATGAGGCATTTAAGGATAAAATAAAGGGAATCCTGGTACAAAAAGTTCTAGTAGAATGACATTTATCAGACACTTAACAGAGAAAAAGTAAAGGGAATCCTGGCACCCAAAAATACGAAAGAAATGACATGAAGGAAATGCGAAGCTTGTAACATAAACCTAATATCAGAATTGTTAATAAGATATGGAGATTATTCTACTGTATATAACTACAGGGAAAATCTTAAAAATATCTTCATTTATATTAAAAATGTCGCAAAAGAGAAATGTTACATACCTGAATTAAAAACTTCAGATCTGCAATGAGAACACGAATCCAATCTAGATCTTTAAAGTTCTTATGACTGCACGAAAGTGATGGAAATCAACAGTGTTGCCATGCACTAGAATATAAAATTGTTAAATTTAATAAAAATTCTTTAGGTTAAGATAATGTCATGATAAACTCTGGGAAAACATTCAAATGATAAGCTAAATACCTTTAATGGATATACCTTAATTCCCATAGTAAATAAAATTCTTTTTAAATCTGTTTTTAGTCATACTATATAATTATTATACTTTTAATTTTGACTAAAGACTTATTTTAAAAAAATTATTTTAAATTTTCATACAATGAAATTTATAAAAACATTTTATTTCACGTTGTTAGGAAAATGTAAATAAAACGTTAATGTGTTTTCAAAATCATGAGTATATATGGTTGTACGATACAGTCGTTACATGAAACAAAAGGATAAAGTAAAATGTACTCAATATTTAGTTATATTTCGTTAGTTATGAAGTTAAGTATTTTGACTTGTTTAATGAAACAAAAACTTTACTTGTAACGAAAATGTAGAATGAACTTATTACTCCTTCTCTCTTCATTGATAAAATTATTCCCTAACTTTTCAATTTTTCTATTAGGTCCCGTGGATGTTGAATTGGATATTTACTGTACTGAAAAATACTTAAATATAATCTAAATGTCCTTAAGTCGGTGAATAATACCCAACTATAATAACAAATATTGACTTTTAATCTTTGATTGGGCCAAATTTTGATTAATGCACCACTTATAACAAAAGTATTACATTTTTAATCAGCATTCGTAAAAAAAAAATTTAAATAATCCTTTACTCGTAACGAAAATGTTACATTTTTAACCTTGCATTTGTGCTATTTTTTAAAAAAAATTCCTCCACTTGTAACGAAAATGTTACATTTTTAGCCTTGCATTTGTGCCAATTTCTTTTTAAAAAAGTCCCTTCACTTGTAACATAAATGTTACATATTTAATCTGTATTTGTGCCAATTTCTTTTTAAAAAAGCCCCTTCACTTGTAACATAAATGTTACATATTTAATCTGTATTTGTGCCAATTTCTTTTTAAAAAAGTCCCTCCACTTGTAACATATTTAATCTGCATTTGTGCCAATTTTTTTTTAAAAAAAGTTCTTCCACTCGCAACAAAAAAATAATTTTTAATCTGCATTTGTGTCATTTTTTTAAAAAAAAATACTCCATCCACTTGTAACAAAAATGTTACTACAAATATTATGTTAATGTCGTTAAATGTGATTATTTAGAGCTACTTACTTTTTTGTTTTATCATTCTACAATTTTGCATCTTTAAGTTTCGATTTTCCTTTCAGTTCTATCATTCCATGGATGTGAAATAATACGATGTCAACTGCAATGAAAACTCATTAAATATACATTCCTTTATATCTCTAACTATAACATACATTAACAAAAATACAAGAAAAGAACGCACTTTATTTCATTTTTTTTAAATTTATTTTTAACCTGTGCTTGTTTCAAATTTTTTCCTGAAAAGTCCCTTTACTTGCAACGAAAATGTTGGAAGAACTAATTTATTCTTTTTTTTTCCATTAATATTTTATTTTCCTATCACTTCCATCCTTCACCCTATCTTTTGTATTTTCCCATATGTACTTTTCCTATCCTTCGTGGAGGACTTTTTGATGAAACCAACCCTCATTTGGGTTACATGAAGAGGAAAACCACTAAAACCTCCCACGGATAACCTGGAAGCAAGGAGACTAACCCATGATCCGTCTACCACTGATGATATTTTACGTCAGCACTGTGGTCGGTACAAGCCGGACACAGAGTTAGCATCGATCAGCCATCGCTGAGATTCGAACCCAGTTCACCTCATTGAAAGGCGAACGCTCTATCCCCTGAGACATCGCGGTTTAATTAACATATTTTTATTTTATAACCGTCGTTGGACAACCACCCAATATTTGGGCTTACGACTACTATTGTTCAATTCCGTAGCCTTGCGGTTTTAAACCCTATCCAGAAGACAAGGGAACTTCTGGATCAAGTATTGGGAGAAATGTGCCTTATAGGGAAAATTTTTTGATGGAACTAACCCGCATTTGCGTTACATGGAGAGAAAGACTACGAGAACCTCCAGTGGTTAGCTGACGGCGAAGGGACTCTAACCCATGATCCGTCTACCACTGAGGATATTTCACGTCAGCACTGTGGTCGGTGCAAGCCGGACGCTGAGTTAGCATCGACCAGCCATTGCTGGATTTGAACCAGGTTCACCTCATTGAAAGGTGAACACTCTGTCCTATGAACCACCACTGCTCAATTAACATATTTTATTCCAGTCATTGAACAGCCGACCCAATTTTGGGTCTACTACTACTAATGCCCAACTCCGTAGTCTTCTTTTGAGCCAATCCAGAAGACAAGGAAACTGCTGGATCAGTACCCACAGAGTGATTGATTTGATATGGGAGCATGGAGGACTTTGCAACGCGTCAAATTTAACGTGTATCAGTCACTATTTACTCGACAGGGAAGACTTCGGCCGCAAGGGATCGAACCCACTAACGCTTGGACATGGGCCTAGTGCCCTACCCACCATGCTACCCGGGCTAATTAATATATTTGAGATCACCTCTTTGAACCATTGAGTCCTAATACCCGAAGATCCGAACATTAGATTAAAAGTTATTCTGGGTGAAATTTTCTTCGAGCACTGGCACATACCCCAAAATGCCTTTAATATCGCAATAAATATAAATTTTAATCAATCTATTCCCTGTTTAGTTCCACAGTTTCATTTTATAGATTAGATACTTGAATATTTAATCCATATTTAAGCTTGGATGCAAAAATGGAGAAATTCTAAATGTCATAACTTGTGTCTGAAATAGAAAAATGAAAGAAGCACTCTGAAATCTATTTACTCAGTCATTTCGGATTTTCGAATGATTCATCATTTTCGCTCTTCTCTCCTCCCCTCCATCTTATGCAAAATGATGAAATTTTAATGTTTTCCCCCCTCTGGGCCCTCTTGAAATTGAAATAAGAGATTCTTAAATCCGACAGAATATTATTTCATTTTGACAGTTAAATATAAGTTTTTTCGAATGTCACATTTCATTAGAGACTCCGATGAATTTCGATTTATTTAGCAAAAGGAATACTCAAAGCATTTTTAGTGAGAGAATTTTAGAATTTAGCGGAATTTGCTTGAATTCCGCAAACTAGTTTATAAAATCAAATAGTAAATTGAGTTACTGGAAATAATATATATTATTCTAAATACATACAGTAGATGGCCAAACTATTAGACGCACTATAAAATTCTATATAAAATCTTAATTTCTCAGGTGATATTATACAGCTTTATTGATTTTACACTACTGAAACCGGTTATCGCTAGTTTACGTTAGTGTATCAATTTTTTAACATTGTAATGCAATACGTTAAAAATAAATACAAATAGGAAGTATATAAGAAATATTCTGAATAAAACCCGTCGCATGTATGTTTAAATACAAAAGTATTACATATTAACACGTGAAAAACATTTAATTATTAAAAAACTACAGTGCGGCTAATAATTGGGTCTAATTATTGTAATATACTAATATAATATCCGATATAATAACCATTTTATATTTACGTAATACATCGTCGAATTTATCCATTCATCGAAATTGTATTATATATCGTCTAATTTAACCCACTGATTCACGAACGTAAACGAGTACAAACCGGTTTCAGTCGTGAAAAAACAATAAATCTGAAAGATATCACCTGATCATTGAGATTTCACATCTATAATATAACTCGGCAATTGGATAAATTCGACGATATATTATATATATATTAGAATAATATGTTATTATGTTATATCAGGTATTATGTTATTTTATTATATTGTAATAATTAGAGCAAACTATTAAACGCACAGTAGTTTTTTAAAAAATTACATGTTTTGCACGAGTTTGTTTACAATACTTTAATATTTAAACATACATGTAACGGGTTTTTATTCAGCAGATTCTTTTTATACTTCTTATTTGTATTTATTTTTAGCGTATACCGGTTTCTACAATTTAAGCGGTAAAAACAATAAAGCTGTATAATATCACGTGATAATTGAGATTTTTATTCCTTTTTTCGGAACTTTTTCCCCTGATTTTCATTATCACTTTTCTTTTTCCCTTCTTTCATTGTTCTGTAATTTTTCCTTGTTTTCTTTACATTTGAGATTTTATATATATATANTATATATATATAATAACAGGGCTACATCTCTGTTATCATTGGTGTATTCATCTTAAGAAATGCTGTCAAAACAATAATAAGTTATCAAAAGGTTTATTAAAAGTTATGCTGGTGGTTATAACAGTTCACATCCGCCCTCCACAAGGGAGGGGGAGTGGACAAGACTCCGGATGGTTCCGGTAGATGTTTATTGGAACACGTTATTCAGCAAGAGACATCCGAAAACCTTCGGTCTTGCATTAAATAGTACAGAGATTGGTGTAATTAGGTTCCAGTCGTACATACCTTTGTAACTCTACGCACTATGGAAAATCCTTTAATGCTTCCAAATATGGAAGTGAAAGAGGGACAAGATTCTAAAAATAACTCCTCCTTTCAAATATAAATCTAATTATTATTCAATGGTATGTTTTCAGCCTTGAATTCCCAAAATAGAATATCTCTACGCTTACTCTTTAACAAAGACATTTTATGAAACCGAAAGAGTTTTAATTCTTTTATTAATACAAAAGTATTTATTATTTTTGTATTACATATATATTAAAAAGGATAGGAATTAAATTCAGGGAAGAAAAATAAAAAGAACAAAATATAAGAAGAAAAGATCGATAATAAATTCTAAGATAAAGACTTTCAAGTCGCGAAGTTATTTGAAAGAAGAACTTAAATCTCTTAGACGTATTTCATAAGCAGTTCTTTATCTTTCAAAAGCAGTCTTCATAAAGCAGTCTTCATAAATATTTAATTTTAAATAATATTTATATAGACTATTTTGATTTTTGGCGTTCGTAAAAGATTAAATATTACTGAAAACTAGCTAAAAGCTTTTAGAACTTTCTCAAAAGATGACATCGTACATTAATATTTCTTCTCTTAGGATTGAAAAATCTGAGAAACCTCTGACGAATTTTTTAAAATATAAACATATATGTAAATTTTAAAAATTCCTTTTATCGTCAATACAAAAATTTTATTTTTAAATCTATAAAAATGAATATTTGCTTTCAAATTATGTAAGTATACAAATATGAAATTATTAAATTTTAAAAATGTAATTTTTCTGAACCTCAAAGTATTAAATAAGAATTTCTTCATCAATTGCTTGGGTAAAAAAGAGAACGTGTAAATATTACCATTTTAAATTCATGGTTTAATTGTGAATTTAAAAAAAAAAAATTCAATACAAGCAATGTTAACGGAAACATTTACATGCAAATTTGTAGCTAATAATCAAAGAACAACCATGACTGTCAATAGAACGCATACTTTTTAACTTTTATAAATATATTTCACGATTTAGATAATGTTTTTAAACCTTCTAAGACGCATGCCTTGAATGAGGCATATTTTACAAAGAAGTATGTAGCTTTTAAGATAGTAAACTCATAAATGCCTTAGAAAAAATGTTTTTGAAAAATAAATTTGTTGTTCTTGTTGTTTTAGTTTATTTACGTTGCACTGGAACTGCTCTAATGGGCTATTGGCGACTGTCTGGGAAACATCCCTGAGGCTGATCCGAAGACATGCCATCACAATTTTGATAACCCCCCTCGGTAGCCCAACGGTCTGTGGGCGAAATCGAGTACTTTACTGTAGAACAGGTTTAACGAGAACTAATACCGCACACCCTCGGTACTTCGTAGACACTCACCCGGACACTGACCGCAGCCAGTGATGCTTGACTGCGGTGTTCTACTGGGAACCGTGTCTTTACAATCAGTCCACTGCAGGACGAAAAATAAATTTAAATTTTATATCTTTAGCTAGAGCTAATTATGACATAAAAATTGAAAAATATTTTCCCTTTTTTAACATATTGTAGTATATATTCATAATGTATTTCTTTACATTTTAGGAATGAAACAAAATACATTTGACTGAAATAAAACATTCCTATGATCTAAAAGTATCCAAAAGGTTGCTTTAATCAAGTATTTTACCTTTGAATTATTTTTCATTGTAACTAAAACCTCAGACTAACGGGTTTATTTTTAATCAATAACAGATTGTATTTTTGCACAGGTGATCGATCTGTAAAGACATACAAATAAAAAAAAATATTAAAATATTTTTAGAGATAAAATTATACCAACTGTTGTCCAAAATATTGGACACAAGGTTTCAGGTTTATATTTGAAATATTTCTACGCTAAAACACGAGATCGTGGAATGTACTTACCCAATGTGGAATCAGAAAACTTATCTTTCTTTGAACTTATCTTTAATCTTTTTTGAACTTTTCTTTGAACTTATCTTCGAATTTATCTTTATTATCTCCGTGCGGTAAAATACAAAATCATATCTGACTATATATCTTGCCAGTTCAGGAAGCAACTGAAAAGTAGATGAAACTATGTTTATAGTTTGTATGTCCAAAAATTTAAATTCAAGTGAAGATATTTTTCTATGAAAATATTTTGAAATTATAAAATGAAAGATAATTAACAAAACAGCCTCTCTTCCTTGAAAACAATTAGGGACTTAAAACTGAAACTGCCCTTTTAAAACTATTTCACACTCGGTTCTGTAAAACTATTCTTCTTTAAATTACCGAAAGAAATATTAATATAAAATATATAACAGGTGGGACATATTAATAATACAAACTATTAAACTAGACCCGTGGTGGCTTAAGGGATAAAGCACTCGCCTCCCAATGAGGTGAACCGGGTTTTATTCCCAGCGATGGCTAGTCGATACAAATTCCACCCCCCCCCCCCGGCTGTCACCGACCACAATGCTGACGTGAAATATCCTCAGTGGTTGACGGATCATGGGTTAGAGTCCCCTTGCCGTCAGGCTAACCGTGGAAGGTTTTCGTGGTTTTAATCTCAATGTAAAGCAAATGCGGTTTAGTTCTATCATAAAAGTCCTCCACGAAGGCAAAATTCTCCTAATACTTGATCCAGGAGTTCTCTTGTTTTATGGATTGCGTTCAAAATTGCAAAGCTACGTAGTTAAATATTAGTAGTTGTAAACCCCAAAAAATTGGGTTAGCAGTTCAATGACTGCTATAAAAATAAAATAAATCTATTTTGGTAAATCCAATGTTTTTTCGGTAAAACGTAGTATTTTCCTGTCTTTAACATCAACAAATGTTTCTCTCAAATGACACCTTCATAACACTCTTTCCTCTGAATTCTTCAACTTGAAAAGAAGAAATCATTTCCCAGTCATAGTTTGAATTCTATCAATGGCTCATTAAAGGCGACGCTATTTGAATTTAATGGATACCCCTGACTGCATTGTTCTCCCCCACCCTCTCCAAAACTCCTACTTTCGAACCGATGCCCCCATTGTGGAGTTGATGGTAAGTGCCGTTGCACCTAACAGCCTAATTTCTATTCAAATGACCCTTCCAACACCCCCGCAGTCCTCTTCCGCCGAATATTACGTACTCAACAACCCCCCTAATATGTGACGGGGACTGGTGTTTAACGTTTGAAAGTTTGTGAACATTTTTCGTATGAATCTAGTTTACAAGAGTCATTTTATTTTCCTCCTTCCCCCTCCCTAATTCCTTTTCGTTGTGTTTCCGCATTGACTTACATCATAATAACAAATACTATCATCTTTCAGATTTAAATTGAAAAACAATCATCCTAATAACAAACACTATCATCCTTTAGATTTAAACTAAAAAATAATCATCTTAATAACAAACACTAGTGCACTAGTGTTTGTTATTAAGATGATTACTTTTTAAATTTAAATCTAAAAAAAAAACTTCTTCCCTAGTAGAAAATTTCTTCTATTTGATAATCTGAATGCAAAGTAAGAAATTGTAAAAAAAAACATTGAAGTCTATCCTAATTTTACTGATACTATCTATTATGCTATTACTGTCTAATATTAAACTATTACAATCTAATAGTCCTACTCTTAATTATAATATTGGCAATGGCCAAAAAATTAATATATTGCTCTCGCTTCGCAACGACATCAGAAATTATTAAAGATATTAAGAGTTGCAGACTGATCAATGTAAAGAGTCGCGGTGGCTCAGGGGATAGAGAGTGCGCCTTCCATGAGGCGAACCGGGTTCAAATCGCAGCGATAGCTGGTCTATGCGAATCCCGCATCCGGCTTGTACCGACCACAGTGCTGACGTAAAATATTCACAGTGGTAGACGGATCATGGTTAGAGTTCCCTTGCCGTCAGGCTAATCGTGGGAGGTTTTAGGGTCTTTCATTTCCCTGTAATGCAAATGCGGGTTATTTCCAACAAAAAGTCCTTCACGGAAGCAAATTTCTCCCAATACTTGATCCAGGAGTTGCCTTGTCTTCTGGGTTAGGTTCACAATGACAAGGCTGCGGAGTTGAACATTGGTAGTCGTCAACCTAAAAGTTGGGTCGGCGACTTTGGGTTGACAAATTTATACTTTTATAGTTGTCTGATATGAAACGTCTTTTTTCTCCTTCCGATTCTTACTATTAAATTTTTTTATTATTTTATAAAAAGTAACTAAAATAAAAATTTTCTTTGTTGACCCTAAGTAGGATTAGACTTTAAATTTCTTTTTACTTTACTTGTTTTATTTTTTAATTTGCACTTCAAAAAGTAAAAATAATTTTACTGAAACTCAATCTTTGTCTTTCGATATCCGTAATTTTCGTTTACCGTTCTGAGATTGATTCTCAGTTTATTTTTCTATTCTCCAAATCACCAAACATAGAGAAGCCCCCGATTGTAAACTAATACCCTAACCTAAAATACGAAAGTAGACGAGCTCAAACTGCGAAAACAGTTCTGGGGGTTGACAAGAGCAACGGTTTGGGAATTCTCATTAATTAGAATTCACATTAATATACAATAAATCATATATTTCCGTAAAGTAGTTCTAAAATACTGTCGGACCTCTATTTAACGAAGTCACAAAATCCCGAAAAATGGTTCGTTTATCGGGAAAATTCGTTGAATAGAAAATTACCTTTTTAAATACTAAAACGACACAAAACACTTTTCAAAATTCATAAACACTAGACATAATTACAATAACAATTGATACACTATTATCTTACAAAGTATCGACTATTTATTTCATAAATCTTAATCCTAAAAGAAATCGGCATGGAAAGCAAGCATAGAGCAGAACATTAAACAGTGTTACACTATCATGCTACGTACATTTCCAACTAAAAAAAGGTAAATTTATGCATAAAATTATAGACGCATTTATTATAAAAGTAATTTTAAACATACATTACCCCTTTTTTTTAAGTTTAATTGATACTTATAAAATTCGTTCATTTTGTCTGAGTTTTTCGCTTGAAATGCAAAAAAAAAAAAGGGAAACCGATTTTACTGTTTTCTCTATAAGTTAAGTGGTTTCTAAAACCAATTCAAGGTCATTTTCCCCCATAAAATGCGTTAACAAGTTTAAAATCTTCTGAAATATTTTGGGAACTAGGGAAAGTGGATCTCAAAGAAAAGTTCCTTAAATAAAAGATTCACTTTGCTATTTGGAAGTTATTTTAAAAAGAAATTTCCAAAATGTTCTTGGTTCCTCGAAAAAATTCGCAAAATAATCTTCGAAAAAGGAAAGTTCGTTAAACAGAAGTCCGACTGCACATCAAAATATAAGATATTATTGTAGTGTTGTAGTATTGAAATATATTCTTATACAAAAATAAAATTTCGCTTATTTTTATAAAATATAAACATAGAAAGTATTTTGTCAACATACATAAAAGGAAAGATGTCTTTTTTTTTTCTCTCCTGGCTTAGAGGCAGAAAAGGAGCGAAGAAGCATTTGAGAAATGAAAGCAATGATCAGATGTGACATCCCGGATCCCCGAAACCAGGATAACATGGTGCCGGATCACGGGGTGCTGAGTACGAATGTCATCCGGGGATTAAAATGAAGCTTACTCCCTCTTTCTACGCACTAAAAGGAAGCAGGGGAGAAAAAAAATCAAAATTTCAGCCTACCTTTTTCTTATCTTAATCATAAATATTACTGAATAACGGAAAAAATTTAAATGAAAAAAAATATAAAACAATTTAAGTTGAAAACTATAACATCATACCAATCAAAAATTCATTTATATATATTTTTTTACTGCATCGATTCATCTGCTTAATTTAAAATCATTATAGGGGAGAGTCGGTTAGCCCCGCCCACTTAAGGAGTATTGCTTATATTTCTGTATAATATTGAGTAATAATCAATATTTTTGTATGTTTCTATTGCTTTATCATCTATTTAAATAATGCAAAAATAATAAACTAAAAAAAAATTAGTTTAATTTAAAAAAAAAAGAAATTTAAAAAATTTGACTACTGTATTCAACATATTTTCAAAACTATTGTTTACCATGTTAACAGCTGCATAAATAATTGAAACTTTAAAAATTATCTTTTTTTAATATAGCAATTAATGTCCGATGGCCCATTCACTAGAAAAAATATTCTATACATATGAAATTGACAGTGGGCGGGGGTACGCGACGGGGAACCTGTTTGATATTGCTGCACTATTATTATTATTATTATTATTACTATTGAAGTACAATAGCCACTTATTGCACAAGATAGCCATAGCGGTTACGACTTCACAATTAAAAAAACCAACATTATTAATACTAGTAACTACAATTATCACTATTATACACACGTGTAATAAATTAAGAGAATTTGCAGACTGTGTCGATTATCTGTAGAACTACTGGACCGATTTTAATGAAATTTGATAAGTACATACATTGATACAATACAAAACAAATAACCATTCAACAATTGTAATACACAAACATGATAGTTCGTAACACTCATTGGAGACGGACGGTATGAAATTGCCACAGGAAACAATAAACTGCCTTATTTCAAGTATGAAATCACGCTGCAAGGCATGTATAAGATGGGACCATACCCCCTATTAACCCATTTTTTTTTTTTTGTTTATTCTGCGACAGCTGTTTCATACCACAAGGAGTGCTACGCACGACCACGTGTGTGTATTACAATTGAAATAGTTGTTTGTTTTGTATTGTATTGTATCAATCATATCACGTTTCATTAAAATCAGGCCAGTAGTTCTAGAGATAATCAGCCAAGTCTGCAAATTCTCTTAATTTATTACACGAGTGTTTTATAATGCTAGTGTATAACACCAGTGTATTACTCTTACACAGTGTATTATAATTTCAATATCAATTAATATATCTCATTTCTCAGAAAAAAGTACCGTTTACAGTTTTATGTTATAATATATTAAAAAAATATTTTTTTTTTAAAAAAAGGGAACAAACTTTCAAGTTACTGGTCGATGTAGGTTTTACAATAAAAAAATGTTTTTTTCTGTCTTTGAAGATTTCAAAATTTTTTTTTTTCTTTTTGTGGCCTGAATCTAATTATAAAAAGGAATTCAGATAAAGTACATGGAGATAGTCCTTCACATGGGCTATTTTTCCTCGACAATTTTTTTGCGGATAAATAATATATAATAAATTATAAATTTGATAACACTACGCGTTAATATTATGCGTTATTTATAGCTTTGCATTGTGTATTCGCTTACACAGATATTTTGAGAGGCTAAACTTTTTTTCCTAAGTTCATACAACTAAATTTTTCCGTTCAAATTTAGGATTCATGTGTGCACGAAATTAATTAAACTTTACGAATCTTATTTTTATTTTTTTACAAAAAATTATTAAATATTATAATACCAAAAAAGTATTTTTTAAATTCCTACTACTAGTTCACACTCACCCTGCATCTTGTTCAAATATTTAATCGTTAATATATTCTACAAACGATAGTTACTATACTATATATTCAGTTTATTACATATTTTAAAGATAACATGGTTTAAAAAGGTCTAGCGATAGTCAGTTCTTCGAGCAAACTATCTGACCAGACCATTTCTATTTTAAACGTTTTATACCTGCTAGCGAATTTATTGCGATTGACAGTTGAAACGTGGCATTTGGTTGTGTTAGCAACTGTTCTTCCTATTCTATTTCAAGCAAGCTAAGCCCGTCATATATGAATTTTCTTAAAAGGCACATTCTTTATTCTTTCACAAGTATTAGATAATTGCTTACTTAACACAAAGGCATGCAGAGCATAAACTAATTGCGCCAAAAAGTTGTTCGATTCACAAAACAGAAACAATCACGTTTAGAGTAAAATACACAAACGAATAATAAATTTAGGTTAAATAAAAAACACAGACGAGAACAAATTATATTTGAACAAATTCGATCCGTGGTACAGTGTTGTATTTATTAACTTACGCTCTTCATTATACATCTTTATTATACATCTTCATTATACATAGAACATTCGAAATGAAATCTTGATCTTCGTGAGCTCCAGCACCCTCTGTCTTACCTGGTGTCATCTTTGAGTGTTAATCCTTTTTAAAGAAACTTAGGTTTACCTTAGAACATTTTTAATCTTAGAGGCACTTAGCCTTGAAAGGGGGACACTTGAAATTTTAGTCGAGTATTTTAATTATTCTATTAATCTTATTTTAGTCTTATTTGTATTTAATGTGATTTTTCATATTTTTACCATTTGATGTTTTACCTGACCTTACTTTTATATGTTTTTACCTGTATTTGTGACACTTTTATTGTTGGTTAATTTTATTCACTTAGATGTTTTAAGCACTTTTAATTTTTATTCTGTTTTATTTTTATCATCTTTTCGATTTTGGGATTTTTCCTACGTGTATCAATCTTTTTAGTTTTGATTTTACTTTTCTGTAGTTTTGTAGTGTTTAGTTCACGTGACAACGGGTGAAACCCTTATACGCAAACTCCTTCTGTGGTAGGTCGGTTACTATTAGTCTTATTAACTTACGTTAATTAATATTTCAATTTATGTGGCGAAACTTACTCGACCTTAGCCACAATATCCAGAACATTAGCTAGCACTGAGGTCTTAGGTCAAGTGGTTGGAATCCCCTGTTTCATTTTATGTATTCTCTTAATATATCTGGGTGCCTTAAATAAATCGATGCTTTATTTATATGAATGTTTTATATGTATAGATATATCTGGGTATATAAGATATATCTGGATATCTTATTCATATATGAATGTACTATATGTATAGCATATATGTACTATATAATCGACATATTTGTGATGTTGTTCATCGCACATTCTCACCCTCTACCTCTTTTGTTGAACCCATTACTCATCATTAAGTTAAAAATGTAGAGAAAACTTGGGAAATAATAAAGGTTAATGAAAAGAGAAAAAGAAAAATAATTTTTACTAAAATTAAAAGAAAATATTATTTAAAAAAGCATTAAAAAGCTAGAAAACTAAATAATGAAAATATGTAATCTCTTCATCAGCTCCCACGATTATATCAGCATAAAGGAGTGCTTTCTAATATTGTATCAATGTAGCCAAAGAAAAATATATATACACAATAGTGTAAGGAGCACTAAAAAAATTAAACGAAAATAGAACACAAGTTAAAAAATATATACGAAATAAAAACACATCAAGCAAAAACTAGAAAATGCAGACTACACTAAACGAAATCTATAAAACGAGTAGCGGATTCAAATAAAATACTTCTACCAGAATCTTCCAAGGATGATTTAAATTAATATTGATATGATTTGGTGGTTTTTCTCTCCATGTAATGCATATGCTGGTTAGTTCCATCAAACAGTCCTCTACGAAGGCAAATTTGTCCCAATACTTTATCCAGGAGTTCTTTTTCTTGTAGATTTATTTTCAAAATTACAAGGCTACGGAGTCGGTAGTCGTAAACTTAAAATTGGTTCAACGGCGGTTATAAAATAAAATCAGACAAAAGGCATAGACTAATTGTAACAAGTTTAAAAAATATCATCAAATTTCCGACTAGCTGAAGCAGAGAAATTTAAAATGAAACGCGGCTACAAAGGACAATACAAGGATCAATTACTTCTTGACCGATACTGGTAAAATTTATTTTCAAATAGAGTTGACCGTCAGTCAAAATCTTGACCGTTTTCAGACTAGCTCGATTGATTAAAATTTCAACTCGAATACCGTGCCAGATGAAACCATGTAGCTAAAGTTGTTTCTTAAATATTGCAAATCAAAACTTTTTGAAGTCTTAAGATCAATAAAAATTTCTACCACTTTTCGATGCATACATACCCTCCAATTACTACGGAATTTCTGTAGATATTCAAATTGGTAGTAATACTGGTGGTACCAATTTTCTATTGGTAGTAAAGTTAATGTGTTGACATTTAAATTAAATAAAATTGGTAAATTTTTGCCTACCACTACGCATAAATAATTTAAACAGCTATATTAAAGGTCAGTTATAAAAAAAATTCGTGCTCTAAAGTGTTTTTTTTTTTTTTTTTAGGATTTCGCTTAAAACCTAAATTTTGGAAGGTATGAGTATTCAAACAGACATTCTGACAATTAAAATACAACGTTTTAAAATATAATTAAATTCTCTATTGAACTAATTAGATATAATAGAAGAGTCATTGTTTAAAAATATTATTATTTTGATTTTTTTTAAAGTTGAACTAATAGTTTTCGTTGGATACAGAAAATGAACTGAATGTCTTTAATAAACAATACCAAATCATTTATTCATTGCTGAATATACTGCTGTTTTTCAGATGAAAAAGTTAGGTTTTTCTCAGAAAAGAATAATGAATGAAGATTAAAAATGATACTGAAACATGATAAATTAGAAATTATTTTAACGTTAATAATGTGCATGAAACTACTACAGAACTACTGAAGTGCAACTACTACAGAACAACTCCGACTTTCTACATGCGGAGCTCAAGTATGTGAAAATGCAAAATCTCTCTAATTAACCATTACTATTACAATGGTTTTTCTGTAAAGTATTTAATACGATGTTATATGTTCAAATTTGTTTTCAATGTTTATCACTTGCCAAATTATTCTTTTTTATTTTTAAGATCATATAACAATTTTTTGTAATTTTGAATGATTATCCTTTATAGCTATATAGCAACAGCTACCATGACTGGTATTTTTAATATTATAACTGGTGCATAAAAGAAAAAAACGTTTATACGAAAAATGGGAAATAATTCAGCGCAAACCAGAGTATTCGAGAAAAAACGAATCAATAAATATAAAAGTCGAATAAATAAATAAAAACGTTTATAAACCACTAATTTGTGTAACAACAAATTTTTTAATCCTCAATAAAAAAAAAATTTTACTTTCCGTGAATTCTTAGTATTACAGTTAATTTTACTTATCTACTTTTTCTTAATAATTTCTGGTAAAAAATTTAAGTATTTAAAAAAAAAATTAAATTAGCAATTTTTATAAGTAAATTAATTTCAGTGTTTTATTCTTAAAAATAGATCTCTAAATTAACGAAGTTATTTCCTGCTTTAAAACTTATTCAATGATCGAAATTATTTGAATGTTTTTCCGTTTTCTAGCCGGTTTAGAAGAATCGAAGCCATAAGAAGAATCGTCACCTTTTTATAATAATTTACGAGACCTTAGTGGCGCCATCTGCTTATATTCTTATAAAGCTGGTACGATATTTGTAAAATTATTTTCTGAGCAATAAAATTACACAAAAACTCAAAAAAAATCTATTTCTTTATTTAAAATGATAATGAAAATAGCATATGACAATACTAATAATAACAATGAAAAAATAATTCCGTTACTGTTTTGTCAAGCTCATGTTGTACAAAACATTAAAAATCGCAAAATTTTTTTATAGGACATATAATACATAATATAAATTAATATGTAGATTTAATATCATTAAATTTATTTATCTTTAAGTTAGGAAGGAGTAATTTCAAAGTACGAAAATTTTAAATAATTTAAATTTAATATAAAAAAACTGAAAATCAATTAAAAAATTAAATTTAAAATATTAAAATTTAAAATTATATTAAAAAGTATTAAGTAAAACAAAAAATTTTTTCAGCCTAT
This sequence comes from Parasteatoda tepidariorum, assembly GCF_043381705.1. Classification (NCBI taxonomy): domain Eukaryota; kingdom Metazoa; phylum Arthropoda; class Arachnida; order Araneae; family Theridiidae; genus Parasteatoda; species Parasteatoda tepidariorum. Next base: position 89,722,752 of record NC_092209.1, read on the forward strand.
GTTTTTAATTACTTCATCATAATGGTATTAGATATGAATTATTAATATTTAAAGAAGATTATATTAGGGCAAGTTTGTAAATCATTGGAAATTCCACGCAGGAAAGCTAAATTTTATTACCTTTACTATGAATTGAAGAAGAATAAAATATTTTTCAATTTCAGGCAACTCTCCTGATTTTGAATAATTTTTTATTTTTATTTTTATTTTTTAAAGATATGTTTTGTCAGCTATTCAGTTTTGACGGTGCTGCCCTCTTTTGAAAGATAAAATAGATATTTCGAGTGTCTCCGTTATGCTTACTGAATGCATTTAATAACAATAAATAACAATTTTTAGTTAAAACAAAGTGTTTTCTAAAATAAAAAATTTAAATAAAATTTCGAATAAATTTTTATTAAAGGAAAGCATATGTAAATAAGTCTTTACGTAAGTAAGTTTTTATTTGCATAAAGTTAGAAGGAAAAGTTTAAACTTTCATCATGAACTTCTCAAATCATAAACTTCAAAATCATGAACTTCCAGAATGTGTGCAACTTCAACAAAAAAAAATCAATAAAAAACGTCAAACTTCACCAAGCATTTTTTTTCTAACAAAGCAGTTCTGAAATCGATTATGATTAGAAAAACACAACTATAGTTGCATCAATAAAAATTCATAATATTAATAATTACTATAGAATATTATTTACTTACTAATAACGCTAGTTATTACATATCAAAGTAATGTAAGTAAAAATATACTCTTTAAAGAAGACTTTAAAAATTAGTGGAAGAATTTAAGCTTTTTATCATCGACATTTAAAACATAAAAAAAATAAATAAAGAATTGAATACAACTTTCAATCATGTCTTTTTTGAATAATTTTAGTTTATAATATATGCATATATAAATGAAACATTTTGCTCTTTTGAGCATTTTTCTCTTTTTAATATAATGTTCTTGTGCTATATATTTTATAACAAGAATTATCAGAAAGAAAGAATACCTATTTCAAAGATAATACTTATGTTGACCAAGGTCAATTTCAAGCAATTTTATTCTATGCTTCTTAAAAAAAATTAAAAATTCATATATTTTAGAAATAATTGCAAGAGATGGCGACACTGTATAAAAACTGAGTTTTAGGTTTTGAAATCTTATAATTTTATGTTCATTTTCTGTAGTGTTTTCAATGATTTGCACTTAAATCCTAAAAGCATGATGTTAGCTTAAGCAAAGTAATAATGTAGCAAAAATAACTTATATTATTTTCTTAAAAGAAAAGCATACTGAAGAAGTTTATTCTAAAAAACTGTATTGAAAAGAGAGTTTATAAAAAAACTTATACTGTTTCATAGAAAGTAGATTTTTTTTTTTATCATTTTATCTAAACAAACATTTTATTCGACATTTCTTTTTTCTATTTAAAAAATGATGGAATTGAATGAACCCCCTATTATTAAGTATGAACAAATTCCTATCGAGGAAGATGCTGAAGATAAGGTAAAAATACTTTTATTTTATTGTACTTATTTGTTTCTGAGATAGAGGGGGGACATATGAGGATTATTAAATCCTTATCACAGCTCTTTCACCAAATAAAATAAATAGAAAAAATATCGAAGAACATTATAGAAATAAAGAATAAAAGATGGAAAGGAAAGAGAAATTGAGAGAATAAAAATAGAGTAAAAATCTTGAAGTAAAGGTAAGATTTTAAATGTTACCTTAAATGTTATTAATAATAATAGAGGGTTATTATTTATAATAACTGGCTACAACTAAAAATATTCGCAGTTTATTATCAAGCGTTATTTATTTTTTTTTTTTTAAGAATCACCAATTTGGCGAGATTTTTCTATCTACACTGGTAGGAGATTTTGTAGATTATCTGTAGAATTACTGGACCGATTTTAATGAAATTTGATCTGTACATACAGTGATACAACAGAAGACAAATAACTATTCGCGATCGCAACGAACTATAGGGGGCGTTGTTGTATGAGACGCTTACCTGCGATTTCTATATGAACCGTCATTCTGTTACTCTGGAGACGTCGTTAATGTAGCGTGTAGCATTGCAACGTTCCTTCTTTAATGTGGCTTATTAAATTTAAAAAAGAAAAATGCTTGATCTTCTTTCTTGTACAACCGAAAACAAAATGGTATCTCTTTTTATTAGAGAAGGAATATCCAAAACACATCGGAAAAATATTTGTACATTAACAGAAAAAAATATGTATATTCTTATAAGAGTTAAAACCTAATGCCCGAGAAATAGTATTACTAAATTTAATGATATAACATGAAAGGCCCATTTAAACTTTACATTCTATAGTTTTAAGAATCATATTACTTCAAAAATTAAAATGAACAAAAAGTATACATAAGCCTCATAATTTTATGAAATTTAATTTTGTAAACAAAGTTTTTTGACAACAATTTTTATCAAAAAATTTCAAGTTTCAATAAAAATCATTATTTAGAAACTAAGAAACGTAAAATAAAGAATGCTGACGAAACAAAAAAAAAAAAAAAAAAAAACAATTCTTTTTTGTCGCCATTTTTAGTGCTACGAAAATTCGTCTTTGGGATTTGCCAAAAACAAAACAAGATGCAATTTTATTTTTTCAGGAGGGAAATATTTTACCGAAAAAACGAAAATGTACCAATTCCCACAACATAAAACTTTATCTTGGTAAACGTACGTTTTGGAAATGTTATTTCATTTGGAATCTTATTTATCAGAGTTCATATGGCGATATGATTGTTTTGAATCTATGCTAAACTCTATATCGGCTCATTTTCCACCGAAATCCGATTGACTATTTTGATTTTAAATAAAGTGTTTTATTTTATGAATTGTCGCAAAAATTTTAAGTGTAGATTGGCGGCACTTAAAAACCGCCAAATCTGTAGCGGCGGTGGCGTTAATACGTAAGTACCGAATTTTTATTCCATACTTTTCTGAATCATATTACTTCAAACATTGGAATATACAAGAAGTATACATAAACACATAATGTTATACCATTTAATTTTTCAAAAAAAGTATTTTGAGAACAATTTTTATCAAAAAATTATAAACTAAAAAACGGAAAATAAAGAATTCTTAGGATAAAAAAAACGATTTTAAGAATTCTTAACATTGAAATAAAAACTTTCATATTGTTTCTTTTTTTATTATTCTTATAGTTCTTAATCAGACGTAAAAAACCATTCTGTAGAGAACCATCATCAAATGAAAAAAAAATATTTACAAGCAAATTTTTTATTGTAAAAATCATTGCACTTACCTGATTTATGATTCCCGGAGAATTCCAAAATGATAAGTTCCTTGTTTGAAAACTTTATTCTCAAATAATAGATACATAGTTTATACCTTCATTACTTTTAGATAACATACTACACAGCAAAATTTTATAATTGATATGAATTTGAATATGTAGCTAAAAACAGAATAGCTGAATTCTAGTTGAACTTATTCTTTCAAAACTAAAAAATACTTACCAAGAAAACGATTAAAATTAATTAAGAATCAGCACAAATGGCACTATTTCAAGTAACTTGGATAATTTTTTATTGTTGTTTTCCGAATTATATGGATACAGAAATATATACTATTCTATAACGAAGAAGAATATGCTATAACTATTACAATTCTGTATGTTCTGAATTCATATTTATTCACTGGAATGACGAAAGCAATGTTGACTTCACTTTAATTCGTAATGAATTGAAGACAGAAGAAATGCATTTTACCTTAATACACACATCTGTAACAGTATCCGAAATCGGAAGTCATCAGTTGCAAGTTTGTTGATAATAGAAATTAAAAATTATTGAGGAATTTTTCTTCAAATGTTTGGCGTGTTCTGTTCCTGAAAGATTTACTAATATTCTGGAGATTTTTTTCAAGTTCTTCGGCCTTTTCCTTAGGGAAATTTTGTTTCCTATTTGCTGCTAAAAAATGGCGTCTGATTCAGTCAATGACTTTGATGGAACTAAATGAAAACGTGATAAATTAATGTCCGATATTTACAGTCTCCCGCTAGACGGCGTACTCGAGCGTTGCGATCGCGAATTCCACAATTGTAATACACACGCATGATAGTGCGTAACACTCGTTGGAGTAGGAAGGTATGAAATTGCCACAAGACAATTCAGGCCGATTGCCACAGGAAATGATTATGTCTACCTCTATTAACCCTTGCTTTTTGTTTATTCTGCAACCGCCGTTTCATATCTTCCGACTTCAGCGAGTGTTACGCATGATCATGCGCGTGTATTACAATTGTTGAATAGTTATTTATTTTGTATTGTATCAATGTATATACAGTTAAAATTTCAGTAAAATCGGTCCAGTAGTTCTAGAGACCAAGTCTGCAAATTCTCTTAATTTCTCACTCTAATTTCTTAGTTGCTCTAATTTCTTACTCTAATTTCTTGCACATTCTCTTAATTTCTTAGTGAAGATAAAAATCAATTTTTCTAAATTCTTATAAATCCAGATAATAAAGCGTTGTGGTAACTTCTTAATATTTTTTTTTTAATTTCAAATATAAATGCAGACCCTTTTTATTTTTTAAAAACTCTGCTAGCCTCTCTTCGCATTTATATTTTACGCTCCATTTTCAAAATTTACGTATAGAGGGCATTGGCTTAAAATAGGCTAATAGGTAAAGTTGACCTAACAGTCTTGAATAACAGTTGCAAATTCATAACAGCTATAGAAATGAAATATTATTCGCAAAAAAAAAAAACGCTATTTCTAGTTACGTATGTATTGCGGTAATCGATTTTTCTCCTTTTCCCGAACCAGAGAAGCTACATATTTAATTGCAAAAGCAGTTTATTGTAAGAGCATTGTTTAAAACTATTATTGTTCATTACATAACAAATTGATTTAGGAGGAAATTAAAGAAATAAGAAAAAAAAATTGATTGAAATTCAACTGCTCATCGATATTATTTAATTCATCATCGGATGATTGAAAATAATGATTAATGTTATGTACTTGTACATCTGCAGAGTGACAAGAAACAGTTTGTACACTCATAATACAAACTTTTTATGCTGATTGTTGTTGATGCTGGGTAACAAAAGAGGGGGCAATTTATCCATGAATCTTCACTACTAATTAGGGTGGACTGTATTATCGCCGGTAAGACCTAAAATTAGCTATTTTTCTAAATCTGGTAAATGCTAGCATTGGAATACGACAAAAGAGACCACCATTTATGACAGCTTGTTTATTGCGACTCTGAGTGTTACAAAAACGTTACTGTAGATGGCGCTGGAGTAAGGATACAACACACTCCCCGCGTTGAAATTCAGTACTGCATTTCAAATATATCAGCATTGCAATAATATCAAATATAAGTAATATGCAAAAACAAACAATTGACAAATGACATCACTTTTTAAAAAAATAGGAGCAAAAATATATATACACATAAAATTGACACATAATGAAATGACTTAATCAAACTTCAACTGGTACTGGTAAAATGGTTAGCTTAGTGATACGACGTTTGAAAATACCACGTTTGGTTTTCACACTGCAAACTCTAACACATGTCTTTTCCTGGAAACAATTCGACAACAACTCCCATGAGCCATTGATTAATGGGCAAATTATCGTCTTTTACTATAACTACAGTGCCAATAGAAATGTTATCCTTTTCAAAGAGCCATTTCGATCGCTGTTGTAAATGGCACAAATAATTATTTGACCATTTTTTCCAAATTGCTTGGGTAATTTTTGTAGTCAATTGCCACCTACTTAACCTATTATCTGAAAGATCAATTAATTCTGGTTCAGGAATGCTTTTTATAGATCTTCCTATTAAAAAATGAGCTGGTGTTAAAACATCCAGATCATCAGCATCACTGGAAAGTGACATTAAAGGCCTTGAATTTAAAATACCTTCGATTTGATTAATAATAGTAAGAAATTCATCGTATGTTAAAGTACCTATTGCTCGTTTCAGGCGAAATTTAAATGATTTTACACCACTTTCCCATATTCCACCAAAATTTGGATTTCTAGGATTCTTCCAATTAATTCTCTCAGAAACAAGAAATTTAGATAGAGTCTCATCTGGTTTACTAACTAGATTATACAAACGTTTAATTTCTCTATTTGCTCCTAAGTAGGTTTTGGCATTGTCACTCTATAATATGGAACATTTGCCTCTATGGGCAATGAATCTTTTCAGGGTTGCAATAAAAGAATCAGATGTTAGCTTAGAAACAATTTCAATGTGAATAGCTTTAGTTACAAGACAAAAAAATAGCAATAAATATTTTTTGAAACGGATCTTTACGTTGATTTTTGTTTTTTACGAAAAAAGGTCCTGCGAAATCAGTACCAGAATTTAAGAAAGGAAAAGTTGGTTTACATCGAACACTAGGCAAATCTCCCATTTTTTGAACTAAAAATCTAGGTTTAAACTAAGTGCAAATGACACAAGCATGAACAATTTTTCGAGCCAAATTCCTACCATGTATGTTAATATCGCCCGTCCTAATAATTTCACAAAATGCTTCCGCTCCTATAAGCATGTCTATGTTAGCTGAATTGGTGAAAATATTAGGTTCTGCTAAATGTATGTTTTTAGGTAACTCAAATTTCTTTAATGATAATGGTGCCGTTGGAATTAAATCTTATCTTTTTCACAACTAAGAAATCTACGGTTTTAAAAGAAGTCCCATCCCTGTTAGAAATATCAGCCTGTAATTTCGCTTTTACAACAGTTTTATTATTACATAACGCAGCAATGAGGTTGTTTATTTTTCGCAATGGGACCTCTAATGCATTAGCAAGCGCTTCGGTTAAAACGTTAGAAGTTGAACCACTGCCCAAAATACACCTAGCTTTAATAAGAGCACGAGTTTTGGAACTCCTAATAAATACCTCACATGTTCGCAAAATACCACTTTTATTTGAATAACGAGTATTTTTATTTGTTAGTGATGAAGTTTGAGCATTAAATTCGGCAGCATTAATATTCGGAAACGTATTTTCCAAAGCCCTTGAATTATCAACATTTGAAATAAGAGAATGCAGACGCGACGAATCATTTACATTTTCCTTTTGACGCCTATGAATTAAGGTGTTATGTCTGGGACCACAACTCGAACAAGAATATTTCGATTCACAGTTTCCCATCGAGTGCGACTTCGATAAACAATTATAACTTAATTTATTTTTTGATATGACTTCAGTTCTTTGCTCTACATTAAGCTTCAGAAAATAATCGCACTTAAAAATGGGATGGTTATTTGAACATAAAACACATGGCGATACTTTTTTCTCATTGACTAGAAATGATCTTGACCTTGACTTTTCTGTTTTCACTTTTAGTTTTGCTATTTGAGAAACATTTTGATAACTTTCTAGAATTTGTGCTCCTTTTTCCAAAAATAATAAGAAAGAATCTAATTTTGGAACTTCCTGCGTGCATAAACTTAATTCGTATTGTTATCTAGTTTCTTTGTCAAGTTTTGAAATGATATTATTTAAAGCGAAAATGTCTGATAAATCATTTCGTTTATATTCCAAAACTTGAAGAGCTCTCAGATTTTTCCTTATAGTGTCAATTAGGTGCCTAAGTTCGTTGGCGGATTCATTGTTTATTTTTTCGACATCTAATATTGCTTTTATGTGACTCTCAATAATTAAGCGTTTATTTTCGTATCGATCCTCCAACGCTTTGAATAATGACTGAAATGTATCGTCAAGCGTTTGAAGGTTTTTTGTCTCTCCTATTAGAGAAGAATTTAAGTAATGCAACTTTTGTATATCATTTAACTGCTCATTTGACGTAATAATGTTGTCAAATTGTATTTTAAATAATTGCCACTTCCTGAGAATTTTGGCATGGGTATTTCAGGAAGAGTTATGCTTTGTTTACTTGCAGTTTTTTCTTTTAAATTTTGAGGATTTTGCATTAACGTATTTTCTAAATTTGACTGATTTAGAGCTTTGAAACACATTTTTATGGTGGCTTTTGAGTACAGTAATTTGTCATTGTACTCTTCGCTTGTTGCGATTTCTGGTTCGTGTTCCGTTGCATTTGTTATAAGCTTTTCTATTTCTGAATTTAAGTTTTTTATGTCTAATTCTTTACTATTTAAAATTTCCTGCAACTCCTTTAGTTCCGCTTCATTTGTTTCATAAGTTTGTTTACCTTTACTTTGCATAAACGCGTCCAATCGAGTTATTGCTTTTGAAATACTTGATCGAATTGTGGTACGTTTCTTTTTTAATTTGTTAATTTTTTCCATTGTTAATTGTTTTTAATTTAGAAATTCCTCAATAGTAATAAATTTTAATATGAATAAGTAAAAGATGAATAATTTAAAACAAAACAATACAAATGTATTTGTGATTACCAAAATCTATACAGAATGTTTTAATTGTTAAGATACAACTTTTACTAAATACAATAAATTTGAAAGTTTATTTAGATTATACCTAATTATATACTGTAAAATTATTTACCTGCTGCGTTGAGCGGACCATTATGTTGTTGATGCGGGGTAACAAGTTGGGGGTAATTTATCCATAGGGTGACCAGACGTCCCCGATTTCCGGGGATTGTCCCCGGCGAGGACCTCATACCCCCGGTCGGTTTGCGTCCCCGGTTTTGTCCCCGGTTATAAAATTGAAAAATTTTGTGTAAAATATTTGATAAAAATATGTTATATGTAATTTTTATTTTCTCAAAAATTTTCATACAAATTAATGTAAGCATTGAAAATTAAATGTAAACTAGTTTTTAAGAACACACTATAACTTATACTACAGAAATTTTGGAACACATAACTTTAATATCTAGTTATGTTTACATTTTTACTAGGCTGTACGCCAGACATGTTTACATACGAAAAGAAGTTTAAAACAAGACGTAACATGAATATTAGTTGCTGCTTTTAAAACAATTAATATCTCGAGTTACATAAACTGCCAATATTAGCTAATTTCCACTAAAAACGACAACAATTACTACATTTCAGTTTTATTTTAGAAAAATAACTAAAACATTTTATAATCAGGTAAACGTTTTATAAATATCTAACCAATAAAGTATAAAACCATTTTTTATGAAATTGTTATTATTATCACTTACGACTAATTAATTTTTATAAATTCTAATTATTCTACATTTTGAAAACCTCATAATTTGTTATCGTAATAGATATTTAGAAAAATATTTTTATTTCTTTAAAATAGATGTCAATATGGCAACAGAAACAAAAAAAAAGAAAATGCCATTATTTGGATGATTGGAAAAACGAGTTTCCATATGAGCTTGCTATGTGCTGGCCAAGCAGCAATGCGCATGTAGAACGGGTATTTTCGCGCATAAATAACTATTGGACTAAAGAAAAATCGCGAATGGATTTGAATACAGTGAAAGCGGTTTTATCTGTACTGATTAATTTTGATTTTTCATGTGACATATTTTCTCAATTACTCGAAAAAAATCCTGAAATTTTAAAGAAGATTCATTCTTCAGAAAAATACGGTGTTTAGAAATAGTATAATTTTAAAAGCAATACAATTGTTTTGTTAACAGATTTTAAAATTGTGTAAAAATGTTATGATCACGATTTTAACGATATAATTTATATACTAATTTATAAAAAAATGTAAACGAAAAAAAAAAATATTTTTTAAGATAAATGATCAAATTTTTTTTCCAATTTTTTCTGTCGATAAAACTAGGGGAGGGGGGGGGGAAGAGAGAGATGAGTGTCCCCGGAATTGCCCGAAAAAATCTGGTCACCCTATTTATCCATGAATCTTCACTTCTAATTAGGGTGGACTGTATTATCGCTGGTGAGACCTAAAATTAGTTATTTTTCTAAATCTGGTAAATGCTAGCATTGGAATACGACAAAAGAGAGAGCACCACTACAACCTTATGACAGCTTGTTTATTGTTACTCTGAGTGTTATAAAAACGTTACTGTAGATGGCGCTGGAGTAAAGATACAACACTGATTTAAGTATCAAAACTTAAAAATTAACATGAAAATATTACGTCATTGTCCCAATAAGCTGTCAATCAGTCAGTGGATAGGTGGAGCTACTATTGTATGGTAGATTATACCGGGCAGTAGCAATTGCCCTTAAAAACATCAGTGAATTATCATTGTAGGGAATACCGGGCAATTGTAAACCAAGCAGTGACATTAAAAAAAGCATAATAGCTATATTACCCTCAGCGCTGGGGGAGATTTCCGTATCTTTATCTGCGACAGAATAATCGCCAAGTCTTGGTTACTTCCGATCAGCTGGTCGCGAGAAACTAAAAAAAGAATTAAGAAAAATATCACAGAAAGGGACCAGCTCGAATGGTATAACTCGTAGCCACCCCCCAGAAATTGCAGGTGTAAAATCTATTTGGCACCTTGGCGATTGTAGTTAGCGTGATAGATCACGATACGGAAGTATCCCCTTCAGTCGGTTAGTATAATCAAGTATGAAATATGTTTTTTTTTTGGTTTTTTTTTTAAGTTTAATTAATTGAAACCCTAGAATATAGAAGAGGAATCCAGTGGAAGTTCTGATAATGATACAATATGTATTTATTATGATCGCGTATGAAATATACATTTTTTTAAATGTTTATTTGCAATTTAGGATTTAGAAGAGGAATCGAGTGGAAGTTTTGATGATGATACGATGGAAGAAAGTGGGCCATCGGAAAATTTGTTAACTTCTGCAATGGAGGAAGAGAAAGAACGAGTTGATTCCGCAAAGGAAGAAAATATTTCCCGAATTCTGGATTTTACTTTCATTCCCAGGTTTGTATTTTAAGTTACAACATAGTTAAAATGGGAAATTTCAAAAATAGCGTCATTTGCACGAATAAGTACAAGAAAAACAATTTTTTTTATTGACGAATGCATGAATGAGAACGGTGTTTATATTTTACTGACAAACTGTATTTTTGAAGATATTTTAATTTATAACCACCGCTGAACAGCTGACCCAATTTTTTGGATTTACGAATACTAATATGTTCAACTCCGTAGCCTTGTAACTTAGAAAACAATCCAGAAGACAAGGAAACTCCTGGTTCAAGTACTAGGAAAAATTTGACTTCGTGGAGGACTTTTTGATGGAACTAACCGGCATTTGCTTTACATGGGGAGGGAAACCGCGAAAACCTCCCACGGTAAGCCTGACGCAAACGGACTAACCCATGATCCATCTACCACTGAGGATATTGAACGTCAGCTTTATAGTCGGTGCGAGCCGGATACGGAATTCTTATCGACCAGCCGTCTCTGGGATTAAAACCCGGTTCACCTTATTGGAAGACGAATGCTCTATCCCCTGAGCCATCCCGGCTCTTTTGAAGATATTGGTAAGATGTACTCAGCGTTTACATGAAGATAAAACTATAAGATGCGATAACATGCAGCTAAGCCTGTTGAGTTGCTGCAGTCAATCATGTTATTACAGTCGAATCCTTAATATTTAATTATTTTTATAACTTATATTAATTGAAATTATCTCAATAATCAACGTAACTCAATGATCATAGGCGCGTCTACGTCGTTAAATTAATATTCCTGGATTTATCTGAAACCATGTGTTCATTTTGTTTATATAGCTTTTAAAACGCTTTTATCTTTAAAACTAATAAATTTTAAATTTACGGTAACTGGAATTGAAAAAATGTACTGATAATCCAAATTAATGGATATATTTTACTAGTTTGCAGAGGAGAAACGTGGAACGGCACTGATGATGCTTAATTTTGTTAACAGGTACCAAATGAAATTTTAATAAAAATACGCACTAAACAGAACAATCAACAGAGAAACGGTACAAATTCGATCATGAGAATCATAAACAAAAAAATTCGCAATGCTATTTTTGACGCCAATGATGCCAAATTAATTTTCGTATTAAGTATTAATTAAAATAATAAGCTTTGTATCAAAATGCAAAGTTAATGGAAAAGCGGTACTAATTTGTTTAGGAGGAAAGTAAAAAATTTCCTTGTACCATTTATGACGTCAATGACGGTTAAGTAATTATTCTAATACGTACTAATGAAAATGAAAAAATAAGCTATGTATAAGCTCTGGAATAATATCAGTTATTTAAAAGAGTCTAGACTAAAATAGAATAGAAATTTTTTTCAACTTTTATAATCAGAACATTTTGATTATGAAACTATTACTTCGGATAATTAAAGTCTTTTTGTATATGTTGTGAATGACCAAAATCGGTGGTTTTTGACTTCCACCGGTGAATGTTCACAATCACATAGTCTGTGAATGTCACTTTGGTGAATGTCCGAAGAATATACTAGGTCTAGGTACCCGGTATACCCTACACTGATGTTTTTTTTTTTTTAAGGTTCAGTGTCACTGCCCGGTATGCCCTACATCAATGCTTTTTCAAGGTTAAATGACACTATGCATTAAACCGGTACTCCGAACACTAGTGTTTCTCCTTATCTATCCACAGCAGATATTAAAAATATCGAATAAATGTAATAATATCAACGAATAAATTAATATCAAATCGGATATAACAAAGATTTTGGACATTCACCAAAGCGACTATGCGATTGTTGACATTCATCGGTGAAAGTCGACATTCCCTTCATTTCGCTCATTCACGACAACATATACACTCACGCAATGCCATTTATCAATAGTGTAACTAATAACGGTTAATCCACATGTTTCAAATAGGAAGATCGAAAAGGACGGAGAAAATTATTTACTTCGTCTGTCCAGAAGGCCAGCCAATAGAGATGAAATAATAGAATTGAGTAAAACATTCGATAAAGTTTTGAAAGAACGTAGAGTTAGAATGAAAGGTTTCTGTCCGATTCGAAGAGAACTTTATGACTTTCTCTTCGGTGAGTTTTAAAAAAATATATTTTTTTCCTTTTTGTTGCTCGAAAATTCGACAGTATTTTCAAATCTTTTGAATCCAAACAGAGAATTCTGGAGTTGTGTCTATTTTTTTTACTAATAGAACTATTTTTGTTACTAATATCGTTACTAATAGAAGATGTCAATGTTAAAAGGGTGGCCGATCACTGGTCTAGTGGTTAATGTACTGGACGACGAGACCAGTGTTTTTATTTTATTTTATAATCGTCGTTGAACAGCAGACCCAATTTTCGGATTTACGACTGCTAGTTTTCAACTACGCAGGCTTGTCATTTTGAACCCAATTCAGAAGACACTACTGGATCAAGTATTGGGTGAGATTTGCCTTCGTGGTGGACTCTTTGATGGAGTAAACCCGAATTTGCGCTACATGGAGAGGAAAATCACGAAAGTCTCCCATGGTTAGCCTGAAGGCAAGGGGACTCTAACCCATGATCCGTCAACCACTGAGAATATTTCACGTCAGCACTGAGGTCGGTGCAAGTCGGATGCGGAAGTCGTATCTAACAGCCATCGCTGAGATTCGAACCCGGTTCACTTTATTGGAGGGCGAACGGAATATCCCCTGAGCCATCGCGGTTCTTTAGGTTTCTTGTTGAATGGTAGAATGTAGAAAGCGCATTTGGCTACAAACAGTCGATGATAACATTAAAAAGCGTCTGTTCTGGTGGAATGTTAACAGTTCGGGTGTAAGCAGTTTGACTGAGTTATGAGGATGAATAAATCAAAGCATTTCAGATATCATAATAAATGTGATATGATATATATCATAATAAATCTAATTTTGAGCAAACCCTCTTAACTGTTGACACCAGGATGTCAAAATGTGCAATGTACAGTGCGCAAAATAAAAAACGGACCACCCAGGATCAAGTATTGGAAGAGATTTGCTTCCGTGGAGGACTTTGTGAAGGAACTAATCCGTATTTGCGTTACATGGAGAGGAAGACCACCAGAACCTCCCACTGTTAGCTTGACGGCAAGGGGACTCTAACCAATAACTCGTCTACCACTGAGAATATTTCACGTTTTCACTGTGGTCGGTGCAATTCGAATCCCATCGTGGGCATGGATGTAACTTTCTCTGAGCTCTATGTCCTGTGTGAATGTAACCCGTCTTACAAACGGGTTTGTGGTTGTATGACGTGGGCGACGCTACTCCACCACCATGGTTTAGCCACAGCTACCCACTGGGTAACAAGAGAGTAGCGATTCTGGAATTTCTGAGGCCAATTGGAAATAGACCCAACCATTTAAAAAAATTGTTAAAAGGGGGTATGTATCATTTTTACAAAAATAAGTTCTTTGTTGGTTTTGGATTATCAGTCACCGATTATTAAATACCGAGTCATTTTTTAGACTACCTAAGGAAGACAATATGGAAGAAATTGAAACAATCTTTCCACAATTGACAGTTTTTTTGTTTTTTTTCCTCAAAGTGCATATTTGTAACATACACCCTTTTCACATTGACACGCTTCAATTTCTTTTTTGGTCCACTGTAAGCTCCGCTCATCACTTTTATCCGTTTTGCCCATTAATGTTTTTTTCTTCTTAAAAGTCGGCATTTTTCTCAAAAACAAAGAACTTTTTGCTAATAAAATACAAAATTATTATAATTTTGTGGGAGAATATCTTGTTAATATGTTATCGTATTGGAATGAACGATTATTATATATGAAAAAAAGTCTACTGAACTTTAAAAAAAAATTTCAATCTAATTTAAACTTAGTCATCTTTAAATTAGAAGTCTTTGAAAAATGAAACGAATTAAAAGTAATTTGATCTGCTAATGAGACTTATATCATAAAAGTTGAAATAGGAAATGGTTTTTATCTCATTTGAATTAATTTTATGTATTTTTTAAAATTTAAATATAAATTTTAAGATTCATACATCTCTATTTTCTTTTGTTATTTTAGACGTTAACTCTAGTAGGAGCTTATAAGATAAAGATGTTGAGAGAGTAAAATAAATTTTGTTTTACTTATGAATAAATAGTAATCATTTAAAATAAAAAAAAGTAAGAAGAAATTGTGAAAATACATCATTTAAAATCGCAACTAATTTAATTTAATTAGGCTTTTGAGCCAATAGGGATTTTGAAATAAACTATACTTAAAATGGCAATTTCAGAAGTCAAATTTCAATTCTATAGCTTCAATTTTGCTATCTGCATATAGACTCACACGGTTTATTTTTACTGTAAGTTTAAGTTATTTACTCCTTTTTCACTTTTTACATACGGCTGTAATTTCAAGTTTTTAAATCTGACAGTTCTTGCACAAGAAAACAATATAGGGGAGAGTCGGGTACCCCCGCCCACTGTCAATTTCATGTGTATAGAATATTTTTTCAAGTCAATGGGCCATCGGACATTAATTGTTATATTAAAAAAAGATTATTTTCAAAGTTTCAAGTATTTATGCAGCTGGTAACATGGTAAACAATAGTTTTGAAAATATGTTGAATACAGTAGTCATGAAATTAAGAAAAATTGGTTGAATGTTTCGATTAAACTTCATTTTAATACTAAAAAAATATTTTTTTCTATACATACAGCATTAAAGTATGTAGTCTTAAGTTTAATTTGCACAAAGAAAGAAGTTTGTATGTAAAAAATTGTTCGAGTAATTACAAATTTACAAAAAAATTGGATTTCGGGTAGCCCCGCTCACATGAATGTCGGGTATCACCGCCCAATTTTATTTCGTCGATAAATGTACGGTTGCAAAGATTATTATTTTATTGCTTCAAATTTGAATGTTATATGCATTTTTAACAACAAATATTGTTGTTATTAAATGATTGTTATTAAATGATAGAATTCACTAAAAGTATATAAATATGTAATAAATAAAATAATTTTGTGATAAAAATGATAAATGAGGTTTATCTATTGTCAATACATTGGTCATTTTCATTTACACCTGAAAAAACAGTCAAAAAACATAATTTTTGTAACTGGGCGGGGCTACCCGACACATTTTGAAAAGAGCTGAAAAACATGTTTTTTTAAATTTCTATTTTTTTAAGTTAAACTATTCTTTTTTTGGTTTATTCTTTTTGTATTATTTAATTAGATGATAAAACAATAGAAACATACAAAAATGTTGATTATTACTCAGTATTATACAGAAATATAAGCAATACTCCTTAAGTGAGCGGGGCTACCCGACTCTCCCCTATATCATGAAGATAAGTACCAAAAAGAGTGACGGCGACAGAGGTCTTACGTTTTTTGAAAGAGAGAGAAAATTGTTTCGTTTACGTAATCTGTTTGATTATGAACAAGTATTTTGCTATAAAAAATTATCTCGCGCTGTTAACAACTTGTTTATAACATTTGAAATATGTCACTCTAGATAAATGTTTGAAAAAAGTTTTTTTTTTGTCCTCAACCGAAACGGGTTTGTTAAAATATATACCAAATTATTTACTTTACTCTACGCGATCGAAGTTAATCAAAATCACGTAATTCTGAAAGCAAAGTTCTTATAAACGGAATTTATAACAAGTCACACTTTTGAGTTCAACGTTTAGATCTGTTATTATACGACTAAGATAAAATAAAAATATCAAAAATGCTTCACCTCTTCGAGTGGAGCGTGTAATACATATTTTAAATACATGCGTGAATTTGGATGTCGTACATACTTTAAATACATTCGTGCAATATCAGGATGGATCAAATTAAAAAGTGGGTATGGCTAATTTGGCAGACTTATTTTGTTTTCACATATCTAATCATTGCTAGTCTAAGTTTATAATTTTACTTTGAACTCTTAGTAGTAGTGAGTTAAACAAATCAAACTATTATAATCCAGACTACAAATAAACTACCAAAGAAATAATTAGAGTATCAGTTTTATGTTTTTACTCTTATTTAGAACGCTTCATGTTGACACGTAATCGCGTGAAAAGCTTAATGTATTGAACTTACCTTTCATAGAATGTTATTGTAACATTTTTCAGACTTCCTGTTGCGGCGAATTTCGTTCTTTCGTTGTAGTGGAACTGGGCCTCTGAGGCCATTACGGACCTTTTCCCATTCATCCTGAAATTTGACTAAGAAACATACTTGACAAAAATAAAGTTAGCGTTGCTACGAATTAAATTTTCTCACGGTACTTAAATTAGTTATTTATTTTTGAAGCTTCCATTTATTTGCTTCTGCCCGGCTTCAGAACTGCTTTTATCGTCTCCAATATACCTTTAAACTATATTTAATTATTGCTGTTGTTGTTCATTTACGTCGCACTAGAGCTGCACAATGGGCTATTGGCGAAAACATCCCTGAAGATGATCCGAAGACATGCCATCACAATTTTGATCCTTTGCAGAAAGGATGGCACCCTCGCTTCGGTAGCCCGACGACCTATGCGCGAAGTCGAGCACTTTACGGTAGAACAGTTTAGCAAGGACCAATACCGCACAACCTCGGTCCCTACGCAGACTAATCCAAGTGCTCACCCACCCGCACACTGACCGCAGCCAGTGATGCTTGACTTCGGTGATCTGCTGGGAACCGCGTCTTAGCGATCAGCCCATTGCGGGATATTTAATTATTGTATAAGTAGTAGGTAGGTAGATACTTTATTTACGTCGCACTAGAGCTGCACAATAGGCTATTGAAAACAGTCTGGGAAACATCCCTGAGGATGATCCGAAGACATGCCATCGCAATTTTGATCCTCTGCAGAGGGGATGGCTCCCCTGCTTTGGTAGCCCGACGATCTGAGCTTGAGAGTTTTACTGTAGAACAGTTTAACGAGGACCGATATCGCACACCTTTGGTCTCAACACTGGCTGATCAAAGTGGTCACCCACCCGCTTACTGACAGCCACCAGTGATGCTTGACTTCGGTGTTCTACTGGGAATTGTGTCTTTACGATCAGTCCACGGCGGGACATTGTAAAAGTACTAATTCATTTAAGACGCATTAGAGTTGCACAACGAATGACTATCGACGGTCTTGGAAACATCCCCGAGATTGATCTTAAGACATGCCATCGCAATTTCGATCCTCTGCAAAGGGACCGCACAGCAGCCAGTGATGCTTGACTTAAGTGATCTACTGAAAACCATCTCTTAATGATCAATCTACTGCGGGATAATTATTGTGAAATATACATAAGAAGGCTACAAAGTAAGGCTTATAGACCTTTGTCAAAGTGAAGAAGAGATAGAATAAACAGGGAAATATATTACGATGTTGTATAGGGTGGGACTTGAACCTGCTACAATCGATGTTACAAAACATTTGGTGGAACGATGCCACCCCTTAGCACTTTCTTGTAAGATAAACTGATCAGGGTCATCAAGAAACTAAACTGATGTTTGGATAAACGGACTGATGCTCGTTTTCTATGATCGGGTTTCACATTCAATAATCGTATCATAGTGGTTCGAAATCTTCTCTTATGCCCCAGTGAGTTTCCAAGCCGAAAAAGTTCACGCATGATTAGATTAGGCAGCATGGAGCGAAGACTAAGTGATTAATGTCATCATTTGCCCTCCCAGTAGAACACGGAAGTCAAGCTGTGGTTGTTGTAGTTCATTTACGTCGCACTAGAGCTGCACAATGGGCTATTGGCGACGTTCTGGGAAACATCCCGGAGGATGATACGAAGACATGCCATCCTCTGCAGAGGGGATGGCACCCCTGCTTCGGTAGCCCGACGACCTGCACGCGAAGTCGAACACTTTACGGTAGAACAGTTTAACGAGGACCCATACCGCACACCCTCGGTCCCTACGCAGACTGATCCAAGTGGTCACCCACCCGCACACTGACCGTAGCCAGTGATGCTTGACTTCGGTGATCTGCTGGGAACCGCGTCTTAGCGATCAGTCCACTGCAGGACCGGAAGTCAAGCTTCACTGGCTGCGGTCTGTAAGCGACTAGGTGACCACTTTGATCAGTCTGAGTAGGGACCAAAGATGCGATTTATCCTTGTTCGTTAAACTGCTCAACCGTAAAGTGCTCGACTTAGCGCGTAGGTCGTTAGGCTACTAAAGCAAGGAAGTCTGCAGAGGATCATAATTGCGGTACCATGTCTTTGGATCTTCCTCTGGGAATCTTCCCAAACCATCGCCAATAGCCCAATGTGCAGCTCTATTCCGACGTAAATAAAGTACTTATCATCCTTTGTCCTCGGGTTTAAATTGAGGTAGTGCAGTGTACTCCTGCACCAATGCTGTATTCGGATCATCCTTAAATATGAATTAAAGTTAGTTGCCGACTGCGTCAGTTATCATCAATAGTCAATAAATTATTGTCAGTGGCGTTGAAGTGAGAGGTTAACAACCAAAACAATTTTAAGTGACCTTTTTGACATTCTTTTATTTCTTTAGATGAATTGATCCGTCAGGCAACGCTGAATTGTCCCGAGAGGGGATCTCTTCTATTGCGTGTCCGTGATGAATTCAGGATGACTGTGGCGACATACGAAACGTTGTACGAGAGCGGGATCGCGTTTGGCTGCCGCAAAGCTTTGGAAGCTGAAATAGAAACAAGAGATATTGAAATACAAGTAAGTTAAATTCAAAGATATATTTCTCTTGTGAATAATGACGTCAACATGATGTCGCATACTGAAAGTACAGGTTTTCTTACGAAACTCTTGTTTTTTTTTTTAAAAAAGATGTTCAGTTGGCAAAAAAAGTAACACCCTGAATAACCTGTGATCTAATGATCAGATCTAGGACAGAATCTTAACGATTTGAGAGGATGATCTCGAATTAGCTATTAGTTGGTTCCAGACGATGTTTTAAGTTACTAAATTAGACACAAAACGTACTTTCTCCGATTAAACATACATTTTTTTCAACGGTTTGGGATTTCTGATCTCCGAAATATAGAGGGAAGCCGCAATCTGAGAAATATGGTTCCAATAGTTTGGTCAGGTGAGCGGTCCAAAGTTTGGACCCCTTAAATGTTAATTTTACTATTTGCGTATTCCACCATGTCTCAAGAACATTTTAAGTATTGAAAAATTTTGGAATACACTTATAAAATTTGTGTTCCCAAAAGCAGTTCCTCGCAAAAAATAAATTTCAGTAAATATTTATTATTATTTTACCTAATAATAGTCGAAAAATGTTTGAATTATAAGGTATACATTAAATTTTGCATTATTTTAAAGTATTAAATTTTACATTTCAAAATGAGAAATTTGTGCGAAAACGATTGAATAGTTCCTGATAAATTGAATTTTATAAAAGTCATTTATTTAAAACTTTGTTTCTCACAAAATATTCCACCGATTTCTCTCAAGTTTTGAATCTTACCATGCAAAATGAATTTAAATCTTTTCGACTATTATTCAAATCACGGGTTTCAGAAATGACCTTATTCTTGAACACAGTTGAAGTTGACGTCCAAATGAGGTGCACACGCCATCAAACCCAAAACAATGCCCATTTTGCCAATGGGTAATTAGTTGGCAATGGGTCATCCAATACCAATTTGTAAGTCATTATCAATTTTCTTCTGATGAGTTTGTATTTTGCTGTAGTACAAGCAGCTACAAGAGGAAGTTGCCAGAGCTAAGAAACGAATTCAGGAACTACGTGCTGAAATAAATACTGAAGAGGAACAGTCCAAGCAAAGAATCAACATGCAACAGATACGCCATGAAGAAAAGATGGATTTCCTCAAGAAAGCGAACAAACAGCTTAAGGTATGAGCAAACATTAAAGCACACAAATTAGGTTTTGATTCGGTTGTTAGTCACGCATTGAAGAACACTTCAAATATATTTTTTTTAATTTTATAACCGTCATTGAACAGCTGACTCAATGTTTCGGGTTTACGAATACTAATGTTCAAATAAGCAGCTTTGTTATTTTGAACCCAACCCAGAAGACAAGGATTGGAGGAAATTTGCCTTTGTGGAGGACTTTTTGATTGAACTAACCCGTATTTGCGTTATATGGAGACGAAAGCCACGATATCCTCCCACGGTTAGTCGGACAGCAAGGGGACTCTTACCCATGATCCGCCTACCACTGAGGATATTTTACGTCAGTACTGTGGTCGGTGCAAACTGGATGCGGAATTCGAACCGACCAGCAATAGCTGGGATTCGAACCCGGTTCACCTCAATGGAAGGCGAAAGCTCTATCTCCTGATCCATCATGGCTCATTTAAAAGCTATTGGTGAGGGTTCGGAATTTATACTTAGAAATGTTTTTTAAAGCTCTGTTTTTGTCAGAGAAAATAGAATAAAAACTCAGTTTAAGTGCTTTACCGCAGGGCAAATTTGTAGTTTTAAACTTCATGTACCAACTTACCTTACGGAGTACTGTAAGCTTCAGAATGGATAAAAAACATGGTGACCTGGAGAAAAATAATCAAAACCATTGAATAATTCTTAATTTTTAAACTTTTATTGAACCCAGCTAATTGAAAGCGTTGAGGCAATTATTTAAATATTGAAAAAAATACGTCAAAGATGCTTTTTATTTTGACAGAACTGTGCCTAAATAACAACGATATTTGTTATTTTCAGAATTAGCTAAGAGAGAGAGGGTTAAAGATACTTATTGGCTTAAGAACTATGAATAACTGTTGCGGCGGAAGTTGCATATTATAAGCAAAACAGAGTTATTTAAAGGGGCTCCGAATAAAAGAGTCCTTAACTGATAAAGTTAGAAATTAAGCTATAAATTCCCTCTCCTTCAAAAAATGAGGAAGATTCTAACGTTTTTGATCTATAATTCTTTAAATACTTTGACTGAATATACTCCGTTCATAGAGCTCTGGGTCTAGTTTGCGGATGTGGACAGCTCCAGGCATAAAAGCTTCTGCACTTGATTATGGAAACACTCCGTTCATAGCGTTGTATCGCTTAATAATGATGCGAAAGGGCCGGGATAGCATGATTGGGCGCCCATGTCCAAGAGGGCGTGTGTTTGAACCCCGTCGGCCGAAAACTCCCCGTGTAGTAAATGGGGACTGATTTACGTTAAATTTGTCGAGTCCTCCATTTTCCCATAGCAAATCAAGCTCTGGGGGTACTGATCCAGGAGTTCCTTTGTCTTCTGGATTGGGTTCAAAATGACAAGGCTACGTAGTTGAACATTCAGAGTCGTAAATCCAAAAAATGGGTTGGCTGTTCAATGGCGGTTATAAAATAAAATAAAAATGATGATCCGAAGACAGTACTAGCGCATGCGTGCTGCACATTACCATAATTTATATGTGTGGCTTTGAACTCGCCGGGAACAGTTCCGGATGATGCCGAGTATCTAAGACACAACCGGAGGAAGTGATCGGTCATCAAATTTTTCGTATCGAAAAATCGATTTCCAGGATTCCATATCAAGAACGTCGGTTTGCTGAATTGACTAAAAATACATTTTTTAAATCATTTTCTGCAAGGTTATTAGCCGATAAAAAATAAGTTTAAATGCTTTTTTAAGTTTCACATTTTTGAACCTGTTACAGCGAACCATATGAAGCTGCGTCAGACCTTCTTCCAGCAGTGGACTGATAGTAAAAACACGGCTCCCAGTAGAACACGGAAGCCAAGCGTCACTGACTTGCAGTCAGTGAACGGGTAGGTGACCACTTTGATCAGCTTGTGTAGGGACAGAGGTATCGGTTCTCGTTAAACTGTTCTACGGTACAGTGCTCGATTTCGCGCGTAGGTCGTCAGGCTACTAAAGCAAGGGAGTCATCCCCTCTGAAGAGGATCAAAATTGCGATGGTATCATCCTCAGGGATGTTTCCCAGATCGTTGCCAATAGCCTATAGTGCAGCTCTAGTGCGACGTAAATAAAGTACCTGCATACCAAACAGGCCTTTACGTCACACGAGAGCTGCACCCTGGGCTATTGGCGACGGTCTGAGAAACATCCCTGAGGATGATCCGAAGAAATCCCATCATAATTTTGATCCTCTTCAGAGGGGATGGCACCCGACGACCTACGGGCAAAGTCGAGCACTTTTCGGTTGAACAGTTTAACGCGGACCCATACCGCACACCCTCGGTCCCTAAGCAGACTGATCCAAGTGATCACCCACCCGCAGCCAGTGATGCTTGACTTCGGTGATCTGCTGGGAACCGTGTCTTAACGATCAGTCCACTGCGAGACTTTTTCTTAAAAGAGAATATCAGGTGTTTAACACGGCATACCTCGAATTAAAAAAGCCACGTTATTTATTTTTTTGTGCAGAAATTCTATCCACCCTCTTTAAGAAGATAGCTTTTCTCAAAACTCTGATTTGAGACTCACTCCGTATTTTAGGTATTTATTTAAACTTCTAGACAATACTACCAATTTACATTTGTAGTATCAAACAAACACTACAATTGTGATTATATGAGATAATTTGATCATAAAATAGTTTAACACTTACGATTGTTATTGTTTGTAGGAACAAATTAACTACATTTCTTCATTTGAGAGTTCATGAAATGTTCATTTCTGCTGCGTTGGATTCCAAGTTGTCATTTTTTATAGTTTTTGAAAAATAGACTCATTTTTATTATTAAAATGTACTAATAGTCTTCTTCCTTTGTATTTTTCTTTCACTTTTCTTCCTTTTAGTACTTATAACGTACTTAAGAATTCTCAATAGTTAATACATTGTACAAACAAGAAGAAATTAAGACTCTAAGACATCTCAAACTTACAGTCAAAACAGCATAAAAGCCCAAGCGAGTGGTGTTGATTTTGAGTTCCTGTGTATCAAGGCACGCACCTTCGGATTAGAAAATTAGAGGGATCGATTATTTGTGAGTGTTAGTCTAAAATTGAGGAGTTTAATAACATAGTTTGGATTGTATACCTCCATCATGGCAGGCCAGTAGTGTCTTTCGTAAAAAGATAGGATGTTTCAAGTTACGAAAAAAGGGGGAAACACGGCTGAGCGATTCCTTTTTTCAACAAAAAAAAACAAGCATCCTCTGGAACCACAAGAGTTGAGATTAAATTTTACAACTCTGTATACGAACGGTCCAGGGTGCGTAGCCAAATCTTTCAACAAAAAATAAGCACCATTTAAGTACTTTTTAAGCATTCAAAAATATTTTTAAGCACTTTATACGGACAAATTGCAAAATAATTTTCAAAGACTTTACATGATCATGATAAAATAACCAGTTTCTGACAAACTCTTTTCTGTATTATATTAGCCATTATAAAAAGATCGAGAGGTTTTTCGGGATTCGATGTCAAAGGGTAGGATATGAAGCCTGCAATTGAGAATATCCTTGCAAAATGCAGCACAGTTGTACATGAGAGAGTGCAATAATCTCACCGAACCCAGCTCAGTAGACGCTCGCGCACGTGGACTCGCAAGTATTTCATCGAACGCGTAAAAATGATTGGCGTTTTCATATGCTTATGGACCGACGGGACGTCAAAATAGATTGTGGTTGTATGAATTGTGAAAACGGTGAATAGAACAATGTGAAAAGTTTGCTTTTCACATTGCTAAATTTTTGAAGTGCTTAATTTTCGAAAAGGAAAAATTAAGTAATTTTTAAAAAACACAACTTGAAAAAAGCACCTTTAAGGGCTTTTAAAAACCGAAAATAAGCACCTTTAAGCACTTTTTAAAAGAGCTACTCACCATGCGGCTAAGTTCAGTCTTTCTTTCAGAATTGTTTTCACTTTTTAGACGACTTGAAAATTCTTTTTAAATGTTTTTTAATTTTTATTTTATTATTTACCACAATTTCGCAACACAGATGCCCTTTGTCGTCATTAATATCACAAGGAATAAAAGAGAATTTACCAATTAATACTAGAAGAACTGGGATTCAATGTGAAATAAAAAGTACACATAAATTGGTGAAATTTTTAATCTATCAACAGTGAAACATATTCTGATATCACTCAAACAACAAAATAACATCGAAATGACATTTAAATAAATATCATACACAGCTTGCACATTTGAACCCCTCAAATAAAGTACAATAAATAAAACAAAAGTTTATGTATCACATTGAAAAAATTTATTTCAAATGGCAAGAAATTGTTAATATGCAAAATAAAGAAATAATTAAGTAGATAAGGAAAATAATTTTTACATCTCGTAATAAGTGTACAATACAGTAAAGAAATGAGTGTAAAAATATAAAAGTAAACAAAGTACAAAATAAACAAAGGAAGAAAAAAAACTATTAATGGGATGAGAAGTAAAGATCGAAAACTACAAACAAATCTAAGAGCAACAAAAACGCGAATTAACACAAGTAAAACTTTTAAACTAAGATGAACGAAGGCTAAAGGTCTGGTTTCTTAGGACAAGCGCCTTATCTGGGCGTCAGCGGGACGTCAACGTCACGCTGACGCCAACAAAATACTGGTTTGTTAGCTCAAGGCCTGGTTTCTTAGAACTAACGCCTTATCTGGGCGTCAGCGGAAAGTTGACGTAGATATGACGCAAAAAAAATACTTTTTTGTTAGCTCAGCATGAGCAGTCGGTCCAACGCAGACACTATCTCTCATTGCGCATGCGTTAATAACGTAAACAAATATTTATTTTGAATTTGTATTGATTTTGTTATTGTCGACCAGTGTTTTAGAGAACAAATAATCACTTTGTCCAAGAAAAAACACATTATAGCTGAGCTAAATGAAGAGTGCTATGTTTAATGAAGAAGCTATGTTTAATGTCAAAATCAAAATCTTGGCTGATTTCAATGTGCTGTTGGATGTTGTCCGCCATTGCTTCTGTGGTTAACGTCACGTTGTAATCCAACTGCAGTTGAGTTGGACGGTAATTGTAGTTCAAGATGAGCGTACGATGACGTATACTATCAAACTCACAAATGGACCAATCAGAGGTTAGCGCTGATTTCCAGCTGACGGCGTCCTGTCCTAAGAAACCAGGCCTTTAGAGAGAACAATAAGAAGAAAAAAAATTAAAAGTTAAGAAGGAAAAAAACTAAAATTTACGAGGAAGTAAATAATCTCAAGTGTCAATCGCCAATCTATCTGAAATTTTACATGTTGACGGATAACTATAAATAGATATCTAGGAAATAATAGTATGTGCCAAAAACTATTGGAATTCGGATAAAAAATTGCAAATTATTTAAAAATTCGTATTTTTTCCCCCCAAACGTGACGTCGACAAGAGAGGAAAAATATGGGTTGTACGAAGTTGCTTTAATTTAAAATCGCACTTTAAAAAAACCTGCAACTTTTTAGGTATATCAAAATAAACAAAATAATTTCCAAGCTTAATTTTTCGGCCTTATGTAGATATGCACATAACACTTCATAAGCAAATACAGTCAGACCTCTATTTAATGAAGTCGCTAAATCCCGATAATAAGTTCGTTATATGGAAAATTCGCTAAATAGAAAATTATCTTTTGAAATAATTAAACAACGCAAACCGTGCATTAAATTCATAAGCACTAGACATAATTAAAATAGCAATGGATTTACCTTTTTCTTGTAAACTAGTATCTACTATTTATTTTTAAAATCTTTACCATAAAAGAAATCTGCTTGGAAAGCAAGAAAAGAGCAAAACATAATCCAGTACATGCATTTTCAACTAAAAAAAGCTAATTTTAGGAATAAAATTATAATTGCGTTTATTATAAAAGTAATTTTAAACAAGCATTACCACGTGTGTTCTGAAATTTAATTGCTACTCATAAAATCCGTTCATTTTGTATCAGTTTTTCGTTCTAAATGCAAACAAAACGGGAAAAGGAATTTTACTGCTTTCTCTAAAAGTTAAATGGCTTCGAAAATCAATTAGAGGTCATTTCCCCCCATAAAATGTGTTAACAAGTTTGAAATTATCTGAAATATTTGGGAAAATAGGTAAAGTGGAAAGTTCGTTAAATAGAAAATTCACTTGGATATTTGGAAGTTATTTTACGAAGAAATTTCCAAAATGCTCTTGGTTCCTCGAAAAAAATCGCAAAATGGAAGTTTGTTAAATGGAGGTCCGACTGTATTTCATTTACTATAAATATTGGTACACTAACTGGCTATTGTTTCGAAAGGGAAGATTTGAAAAATACACTTAAAAATTGGAAAACCAGGATGACTTTCTAGATAAATTTATGCAATTCACGTTTTGAATTGCGTGTAGAATTATCTATTTTAGTAAGCAACTGAAATGGTGACTATCCAAATCAAATAATCATTCCTAAATTTTTTACTATAAATCAATTGCGATAAAAATGCGCTTAGTTAAAGATATATTTAAAAACATAAGTTTTTTGTCATATTCTTGAGGAAAGAAAAAGCTATTTAAATTTATAATATATTTATAAGAAAATTATATGATTATCAGACATATTCATGTATGAAAAGATATATGACGTTTTCCTTTTCGCAAAAGTCATACAAAAATACAGGTTCCGGAATTATGAAAAATATTGATTATTAAAAAATTGCGTCAAAAATAATGTAAGCTTTTTATTACCGTCTGAAACAGCCTTATCTGCAAACTATTTTCCAAAAAGCTCGTTCATATTTTTCGCTGGCGTGGAATGATTAATCGAACAAAAAATAGAGCGGCTGTTCAACTACTTTCACACATTAAATTACAATCACTAGAAAACGTCATTTATCTTTTTCAATAAATAAACAGTTACATAGAATGTATCATCCTTTAACAGATAATGTATTATAACCATTAGAGATTCAACTATGAGAAAGTAATGAGAGCAAAAAAATTAAAATTATCTTTTAAAATGTAGTACTGAAGTACTCATGAAATGTGTTCCAAAAATGACCCGTTATTTGAAAACACTGATTCCTCTATTTAAGTTTTAAACTTATGGTTTGTTGAGTTCTGCTAAAGGTACTAAGGACCATTTTCGGCAAGTTAAATATTAATTCATAAAATTCGCTAACTGATGGCGCTTCTGACGGGAAAAACTATAAACAATTTTTTTCTTCGTAATGAAATATATGCAGCGCCATCTGTTATATTTGTATTTAAACAGGGCCATATTGTGTCAGCAAATAGTTACCAGTTAATAGCAAACGGTTATCAAATAGTTCTCAGATACCAGAGACATCTGTTGACGAATTTTGTAGCAAGATTTTCAACTTAGTGGAAGGAGAATAAAAATTCAGATAATCATTTTGATAGCATTATACGATAGAGTTTTTGGATAATATTATAAGCTTGAGAAATTTTGGTAAAAATATAGACATTCGGGATAAATAGAGGTATGGTTTGAGATTGCTTGGATAGTTTGGAGTTCCATATATTTTTAAATCATCCATCCATTAAACCATATTATAGTGTTCTTTATTTTATCTAACTAGCGAACATAACGCTAGCACCCTTACCCGCATGAACCTACTACTAACGCCCTCTGTCGCTAAAGAGATGGTTAAGAGCTAATATTTTTCAGTAGACAATTTTCAGCCCTCATTTTTGCTGCTGTCATTAATATGTATTTTTTTTTTTGTGTGCGCATAAATTAGACATTAAAAATCTTCTCCCTAAAATGTACTTTTTTTAAGCCAATTGCCACAACTGTTATAATTATTTCTTTCTCGATGAATTTTAGTACAAATAATCATTAATAACTAAACTTTTCGACTGTTTTTATCAACCTTTAATTCTTTATAACATTAAGTTGTAACATAAATTCACAAAAAATAACTTAATTACAGTCTTCACTTTGCTTGAAGGGTAGAGTTTGGTTCTTTAAAAAAAGGTACCAGTTTTATTATTCGTTTCCTAATTAAGCACAAAATACAAAGAAAATTTTTTTTTTTTTTTAAAAATGATCTTTAATTTCTATCATTACTTTCTCATAGCATTTCATTTTATTTTCAAATAAACTTTACAAACAACAAAGAGTTATTAGTACTATTCCTTTATAAAGATACATTCTTATTTATTCATATGATAGACGCCAAATACAGATAAGACTTCTAAATTTTATTCTTTTACTTAAACAGTTTACCGTATTTGTTGGAATGAATTATGTTTTAGTAATTATATAGAAAATTCGGGCCATAATATACACTGGTGTAATAAATTAAGAGAATTTGCAAACTGTGTCGATTATCTCTAGAACTACTGGACCGATTTTAATGAAATTTGTTACGTACATACATTGATACATTACAAAACAAATAACCATTCAGCAAATGTAATACACGTGCATGATCGAGCATAACATTCGTTGTAGTCGGAGAGTATGAAATAACCACAGGACAATTCAGGCTAATAGCCACAGGAAATGATAAGTTGCCTTATTTCAAGTATGAAATCGAGCTGCAAGGCCTGTATATCTGTAAGAGGGGACTGTGGCGTAACTACCACTACAAATATTAAATACCAAATCAATAGTATATAAGACATGTTAACTTGCATCCATCACGAGGTACCTCTTGATAGATGAAGGTTGGCATAGTCTAAGATTAAACTCCCCACATTGGTGACCTACGGACGTGATAAGAAATTGTCAATATTGATGGATGAATCCACATTAAACAGTTGATTTGCTTAAAAAAAATATATATATATATATACTGCTCAAAAAAAAAAAAATAAATCCGGTGAAGTAAATAAAGTCTCCCGGTTAATAAAAATGAGCGAAATGCTAGAAAAAAAATAATAATAGCGAAAAGCTATAAAAAAATGATGGGAAAAAATAGCGAAAAGCTATAAAAAAAAAATAACGAGCGAAATGCTTGGAAGAAAAAAATATATATATAATGAGCAAAAATTGAAGTTAATAAATAAACAGCATTAATCAACTAGTGATTATTGTTCATCTAATTCTATCACAGATACAATTCTGGATGGGGAGTAATGTGGCGTAACTACCACTACAAATATTAAATACCAAATCAATAGTATATAAGACATGTTAACTTGAAACCATCACGAGGTACCTTTTGATAGAAGAAGGTTGACATAGTCTAAGATTAAATCCCCACTGGACCATACCCCCTATTAACCCATATTTTTTTTTTTATTCTGCAACCGCTGTTTCGTACCATCCGACTTCAACGAGAGTTTTACCCACGATCATGCTTGTGTACTACAATTATTGAAAGGTTATTTATTTTGTATTGTATCAATCATATCAAATTTCATTAAAATCGATCCAGTAGTTCTAGAGATAACCGATCCAGTCTGAAAATTCTCTTAAATTATTACACCTTGCTAATATAGGCTACCATGATATAGTTATGGGGATAAATCATATCTTGTTAATTATACGGGTAATTTGTATAATGAGTTACCATATAAAGTAGTTTTAGGGATAAAAACGGTAAATAACGGAAGACATTGTCTTTATAAAGGAAAAGTACCCAATTTTGAAAAAAAAAAATGGCGTTGTTTAAAGAAGGGTTCAAATAGCAAATATCCATCAAGTGTTTATCGTGAGATTCCTTGGAAGTTGTAAAGATGTGAATGCACTATGACCACAATGAATAAAAACCATTTACACAACAACTCGTCAAAAGTGCCTCTTGTAAACGGCACTTCTTTCACTTTCACACAGAGAACATGCGACCGAAATCATCAAGAAATATTCATTATACAGTCCATGGTTAAATCATTAGACGCACTGTAAGATTCTATGTAAAGTCTTAATTATCAAGTGATACTATTTATTGCTTTTACACGGCTGAAACCGGTTTCACTTGTGTATCAATTGGTTAACATCATAATGGAATACGTTAAAACATACAAATAATATATATATAAAAAATCTCTTGAATAAAAACCCATTACATGTATGTTTAAACATAAAAGTATTGCATATAAACTCGTGCAATTATTAAAAAACTACAGTGTGTCGAATAATTTGGTCTAATTATTATAATATACTAATATGATACCTGATTTGATAAATGTTCTATATTTATATAATTTATTGTCTAATCTTCGAATTTATATTACCAATTGATACACGAACGTAAACAAGTGCAAACTGGTTTCAATCGCGTAAAAACAATAAATTTGTATAGTGTCACCTAATAATTAAGATTTTACATAGATAGTGCGTCTTATAATTTGACCATGGACTGTATTTTAATCAGCCAGGGACTAAAATGTGCACTATTAAATAGAAACCAAAACTGTATCAAAAATCATTACGTATGTTAATAGATCCAACGAGTATGTTAATAGATAATATGTATGTTAATAGATAGTGTGTTAATAATCATTAAGTATGTTAATAGAGCAATAAAATAACAGAATGAGCCATTTTCTTACTTTGAATAAAACTTATCTGTATGTATAATTAATTAGTTAAAAAAAAGAAAATAAATTTTAAGTAGTAAAAATTAATAATAAAAAATAATAATTTTGAGGCATTAGATTAAATCATGAAAGCTTCTAAAATTTAACAATCACTATGCGCACTGAATTAATAATTATACTTTTATAAGTAAATTAAATTTATTTTTCATTACCTAAATTCATTTTTAAATGGGCAGGGGTGATTGTGAGCCCAAGTCGAAATTCCGGAAAATTTCTTGAGTTTAAAAAAAAAAGTCAGTTTAAATTGAAAAAAATTTAAACAACGTTATTTTTCTCCTTTTTCTCAATATTTCTTAGTTTACTTAAAATATATTTAAAATTTTACACATACCTATGATGACCTGGAGAAGTAATTAAAATTTACTAATATGTCTTTCTTTCTTGAGTTTATGATTATAACAACTATTTACTGATAAAAAAGGAATATTAATCATGAATATAAGCTTATAAAGTATCTCTCTGGCTTTCCCTTACAAACAAATAAAATAAACTGTGTTTTTAAGTTCCACCTTTGAAAATTTGATTTCCGGAAACTTCTGTGATCAATGATTTTTTGAAACATCTGGACCTTCGATCTCCGGAAACTTCCGGATCACTGCTAGCGAAAATTCCGGAAATCTGGATTTTTTCCGGAGCACAATCAGCCCTGAATGGGTATTAAAAATTCCAAAATAAATATTTTTTAGTATATTTGACAAGATATTGTTTATTTCGATTTTACATCGAAATATTTTTTAAAAAAAATTGACAAGGCGTCATTAGAAATGAATTTGAAAGAAATGATTCAACTGCCATTAATGAGAAATCAAATAGCTATTAAAATTGTTACAATAATTTAACTTATTAAATAAGTATTTGAAGAAACTGAATGCAAATTTATTAATGAAAAAATAATTAATTTGGCTAATTAATACACAAATTTATTCTAATTCAATATTTCATAATTTTGTACCTAGTCGTGCGATAATTAATGATTTCTTTCATAGTTGCGACCCAAACTTGGGCCGTGATTAGTGAAACATTTCTTATACTCAGCTGGATGGTTGCGCTTCATTATCATTGTGGTAAATACAGTCAAACCCCGCTATAGTGAACACGGTTTACAGTGAACTCCCGGATATAGTGAATGAAATACTCGCTCCCGTGCCTTGCTACACATGCATGTTTTTTTTTTGTTGATATAGTGAATCAACAAAATAGAGGAAGTTGTATATTATGAACTTTATTCATTTATTTTCATTTTTTTGTAATAATTTTGAACTTTCAACTTCAAAATAAATACATATACTATTTTTAAAACCATCAATAGCACGGAATGTAGCCATAAGCATTTTTTTCTTGTTTGCTTCATTATTGAATTGGATCGGCATTCAAGAAGTCGCAATCTTCCAGTATCTGGACAAATGCTTCAAGTCAAAACCGATGAAATTGCTAAGCGATTGGGTGAGACTACTTTTAAATGCTAGAATGGCTGATTAGACAGGTTTATAAAACGGAATAACATAAATTCAGGAAAAATTATCAGCGAGTCGGGAAGTGTTTCATGTCTAATGCTGAGGATTGCTCATCAGCTAAAAATTATAATTTTTTTCTGCACGCAAGACGAAGAGTAATAAAAAATAAAAGTTAAACACATTTTTTGTTACTACATATTATTTTCCCGTCATTTTTATTTTCATTTTATGGGTCATTGATTTAAATAATGTGAGGAACTATTAGTTAAAATTGTTTCGAAACGGATATAGTGAAGTCCCGGTTATAGTGAACCAAAATTTCAGTCCCGTCAAGGTTCACTATAGCGAAGTTTGACTGTATTTTATTCAGTAATGTATCGTAATTTTGGTTTTGAATGGAGGCAGTGAGGGGGAGGGGTGGCGGAGACCTAACCAAGTTTCCGGGAGTCTATCTTTTGAACTTGAGGGTTCCTCTCGGGTGACAGTTTATATCTCAGTATTGGGCAGAACTGAGTACCAAATCAATCAGTAACTGTTCACCCGATATTGGAACACGACTTAGGAAAATAATTTGTTCTCAATAAATCCTGATGATAACGGTCAAAGGTTCTATTAAAAAGACGCTCAAGAAATTCGAAGATATAACGTAAAAAATAAGTTCATAATCTCAACAAAATCTTATTTAGTTGCACGTGTCACACTTTAGTTTTGGTCAGCCCGTCATAGTTCGTGGAACGCCGACTGTTGCCATTACTAACCACTGCTTTGTTGTCATCGCAGGTGTTCCCCCGCCGGGGCACAGTCCTGTTGTGCGGGGGCGGTGGAGAATCGAATAAGTCCGATTGGTCTTGGTCCGATTTACAACGGGCCAGAGCCCCCTGGTTGGGTCTCGACCCCACCGACATGTCGTCTGATACCCTAAGGACCGGTGGGGTGGGTGAAAGAGTCTCAGAGCCACATGAGGAACTGTCGCTCATTTCATTGGTGGAGCGACGAGTGATGCGGGGGGAGGCGTTGGGTCGCCGACCCAAGATCTGGGTTTGGATATGCTCACAGATACGTTTAAATCGTCGAAAAGGTCCTAAAAAAAGAACAGTATTTAGTCAAGTTAATAGAATATAGTAAGTTAATTTGAATATAGTTAGTCTAATAAATAGAATAGGGTTAGTTAAGTTAATATTTTATCAACTGATAGTCAGGTAAACAAAATACGGTCAGTCAAATTGAAAGAACAAACTTAGTAAAGTTGTTACAATACAGTTAGTAAAGTTGATTGAATGTGGCTAGTCAGGTTAATGAAATATACATTTGATTAACCACATTGCCTAGCTTCCGGCCATCTAAAAGGTTTTTTATTTTCCGAAGGAACTAAAACCTACCCCCTCTGCCCTAAATGCCATCTACACCGGGCTTCCTCTGATCACATCCTGAACTGTCTTCTCTGGGAGGACATTTATTCTACTCCTCTTTTGGTTTTTGATTTTTTTTCAGGTCAACGGGTTCATGGATCTGGTCTGACTTCGTCAGGCCAGAAGAGGATAAGCAACAACCACATGTGTCTACGTTGGATATGCGTTTATGTCATTGAAACGGTCTTGTAAAAGAATAGCATTTAGTCAAGTTAATAAAATATAGTTAGACATGTAATCTTTGGTAAGTTAGTAGAATGCGATTAGTCATGTTGATCAGATATAATTAGTCCTGATAATCGAAAGTAATTAATCAAGGTAAAAGAATACTGTTAGTCAAATTATTTTATTAACTAATGGTGAAGTGGATAGAATACGATCAGTTAAGTCAATACGTTTAGTCAAGTTGATTGATTGATTGAATGTAGGGTTTAATGGCACAAAGTCCAAAGAAGGACATGCTGCGCCAAACAAACGGTTTTAAAATGAGGTAAATGTATAATACAAATTTTCTTCATTAAAAGTCACACGGAATTTATAAAACTAGGTACAACGTGACAGAGGTATTCAAAAGTGAGTAAAAGTAGATAAAAAGGATAAAACATTTATATACAGTATAAAAGACCAATCGCGCGTAGAAACGCAAAAATGTTAGGATGATGAGAGTCACCTAACAAATCCTGCCGAGTTAAAATAGAACTACCAAAAAAGGTTAGACGATGACGGTTAAAACATGGGCAGATGATTAAAATATGATGAATAGTTAGTAAAGCTTTACAGGTGTTGCATTGGGGTGGAGGTTCCCCAAATAACAAATGTAAGTGTGTCAGCCGAGTGTGGCCGATTTAATTTTACATCTGCATGCCGCAGACTCAATACAGGATAAGGGTTAAAATCTGTTTTTATTGAGGGAAACTTGTTATAAATTTTTAGATCCCATTGTTGTTGCCAAACAGATGTGATGAACTGTCGAATATAAGTTTTTGTATCCGAGAAAGGTATAGATAGAGTTAAAACAGATCGTGCAGCCGAATCAGCCAAGTCGTTCCCTGGAATACCGACGTGACTCGGTATCCAACAGAATAAAATACGAAATCTATTTTTGTGAAGGGTTATCAACAAGTGATTAATAAAGCATAAAATCGGGTGAGTGTCACTGTTAAAATTTTCCAACTGCCTCAAAACACTCATACTGTCGGAGTATATGCAATATTTCCTTGTAGAGTGAGTGGAAATCAGTCGCAGTGCCAAGAGGATGGCAGCAGCTTCAGCGGTAAAGATGGAGCAAATACTTGGGATTCTGTAGCTATAGGTATCATCAGCTATAATGACGCCACAGCCCACATATCCCGCAGATTTTGATCCGTCAGTAAACACAGGTACATACTCTGAATATTGGTGACGATGAGAAATAAATAGTTGCTGGAAGATAATGGGTGCAACATTAGATTTATTATACATCATAAAAGGGGAATAAAATTGATATGGTATAATGTTCCATGGAGGTATGAGAAGATGATCCACTGATTGCGATGGTGATTTGCAAATGTCAAAAGTTTGAATGAGTAAACGCATGCGAGCATGAAATGGACGGACGTGAGAAGATCTAGCTGCATATAATCTCTCCAAGCTTGATGAAATTACATAATGCTTTAGTGGATGATATCTAGAGGACATGATACGAAAATAATAACTGAGAGATAGCTTCATGCGACGTAGATCTAATGGTATTTGATTGCAGACAACGTATAAACTTTCAACAGGGGATGTACGAAAAGCTCCCGAACAAATGCGAAGAGCTGAATGGTGTACAGTATCTAAGATACGTAGATTGGAGGTGGTTGCAGAGCCATAAACTGCACATGCATAGTCAATTCGCGATAGTATGAGTGCTTGATATATGCGTAGCAGGGCTAAGCGATCCGCTCCCCAAAATGTATTAGACAGTACACGCAACATATTCAGTTTCCGTTCGCATTGTTTTCGTAACTGTCTTATATGAGGTATGAAAGTTAGCTTATTGTCGAAAATGACACCTAAAAACTTCGCGTGTGGTACAACTGGTATACGAATGTTTCGAATGGAGATGTCAGGGTCATTATGAAGAGCGCGTTTACGGCAGAAATGGATACAGCAACTTTTAGATGGTGAAAGAGTGTGACCATTCTGATCACACCAGTCTAAGATCTTGTTCACAGCTAATTGCAGTTGTCGCTCGATGACTCTCATGTCGGATCCTGAACACGAGATGTGCAGATCATCGACATAGCGAGAGACAGTAGGGGGCAAGAAGTTTAAAACTGGTGAAATATGCAGGATGAATAATGTGACACTTAAAACGCTGCCTTGTGGAACGCCTTCCGTTTAGTCAAGTTGATGGAATACATTTAGTTAAGTTGATAGAATATTAATATAATCAAAATATGTTCTAGAACACCACGTTCAAGAAATTGAGTGCAAATGTACACTTTCCAAAAATCTTTTCGTGAATGTGGTGTAAAACAACGTAAGAAATAAAAAAGTGGTCTACAACATCGTGTGGACGTGAAATGTGTTCTAGAACAATATGTTCAAGACACTACACATGTTTTATCCACTGGTTTATAGCCAAAAACAATTTTTATAGTATGAGAGATCGCCAAAAAAAGCAACTATCCTTACCAGATATGAGAGTAAAGATGACACAGTAAACGGACTGTGGATTCCTTTGGGTCAAGTCTTGAGGACCCGTGGCCGGAGAGATTTCAGCATGGAAGCGAACATTTCTCTGGAACATGCTTGTCCCTCCAGGTCTCCGGTACTCCACTCGGAATGTGATGGGGGTCAGCACACTGTGACTCAGGTCAGAAATCTATTTGACACCAAAAATTGAACATTACGAAAGTTCGTAAACATAAAATTTTTTGATCATATAAAGGTGTTAACAAATGCTCAAAACATTTTTTAATCCTATTAGTACAAAAGATGTTCGCAAATATAAATATTTCAAATCCAATGAGTGCAGAAGGGTGTTTAGAATATAAACGTTTTTAATCAAACATTTCAAAAAACGTTTAACACCCTGAATGACTTTTGGTCTGATCAGATTTTCACATAAAAAGACTTAATATCAATGATTCGAGGAGCGTACTGAAAAGTAAAACTTTTTTAAGTTACGGTGATGCCACAATAGCCATTACATATTTCAAATCTCTTAAATTTTTTTAAATTTCTTAACTTATTTTTTTAATCATTCTTAATCGAATTTTAATTAAATTAAATCAATTTTAAAATTTTTATTATATTTTATAAAAAGTGAATATGAAATATTTTATTCTTTTCTTAACAATCAATATAACAGCTAACTCTTCATTTCAATTCATTCACCGTCGCAACTAAATCAAACTCAAAAATCTATTTATCACTCTTTATTCTTTATTTCTTACTACAAAAATGTTTCAGTTACATGGTTAAATTAATTCTCATAGTCTTTTTAACCATTCGATTTCACTAAATTGTTTTTTAAATTTAATATTGATTGGTTGTCATTGTTTTTGACTATTTTATCTTTCGATAAATCGCCAAAAATGGATCTCTTCCCAAGCTCCTTACTGGCTGTTGGGAACAATTCAATCACTTATTAATTTAGCTTTTGATTAGGCTGGTCATGGGGAATTGTTCTCCCATGGTCTGTCCTGACTGATATTAATCAGGGGTCTGTTTAGAAGAAATTTGGGTCTGTTAACGGACCCTTCACAAAATATCTCTTCATGAAAACGGACCCTTCACAAAATGATTTTTCTTTTGATCGGACCCTTCACAAATTTGTTTATCTACATTATTGTTTTGCCAATCGAATAAACCCTTCCCGAGTGGGAGAAGAAAGACGGTTCGAGACAAACTAAGTTTCCCTAAGTTTAAATTCCAAATGTAGTATTCTAATAAAATGTTTCTACTTTTACAAACATCTTGTGCGCATTCTTAATAATATTAAATCATATTTTTTTTGTAAATAAATTGATCAATTTATATTTATTCATAAAATTATTTAAAAGAATATTATGTAAATAAAAATTAATTTCTGGCAATTTTTAAAATAAAATATAAATTTAAGAATTGTTTAAGTTTACTTAATGCGTAACACATTAAAAGTGATACATTACTAAGTTGTGTTATTTAAAATATGTCAATTGAGATTATTAAAAATGTGAGGGACTTTGTTTCCATTAATCGTCCGAAATGAATATTCTGCTTTGAGCAGTATAGGCAATATACCAAATATTTGTATGTTGCATCTGTAATTTAGTAGTAGCAATCGTTGAGCAGAATCTTGTATCTATTTACAATTCAAAAACTTCTTGAAAAGGTTTTCAGCAATTTTTGTAATAACAGGACACTATTTGCACAAATTCACAAAGCAGGACCCTGGTTGAAAGAATGTGACTTAACGCTTATTTTATATTCACAAATTACGGATAGTTTTTTCGCAATTTTATAAAAAACAGGACGTTTCACAAAATGTCTGGACAGATCCCTGTTAATATACAAAATTTATTATTTCACATAAAAAGTCTTTAGTATAAAATATTCTTTAATTTTGTATCTCGAGCTTTACAACTGTTACTGAATAAAAGTTTTATTATTATCCTGATTTCATCTTTCTTTTATACCATAAAGCTACAACTGCAACAAATTCCGTCATTCTAGTTACGAAATCAGACACAAAAATGTACCTTTTCTGAATAAACACGTCATTTTTTCGGATTTTTGGTCTCTTTTCATCCGGAAGTGCATTAAACGCCCTATCAAGCAGTTTCTCAAGGCGGCACCCTGAAATTTGACGGGGATTTCTCCTCTTTTATGTGCAGCAGGAATCAATCCCAAAGTCATAAAAATAGGGTAGTTTCTGAAGAACATTTTGTGGTATTTGGGGATCAGAGTGAACATTACTTTTCCTTGCGTAGTTGGTAACGCAGCTATTACCAAAAATGTAAACTTGTTTTTCTATTGCATTAAAATAACGCGTTAAAATAAAGATATTTTATTAAAAGATTGTATTCTTTTTAACACATCAACGGTGTAGAAAGTTCGAAATTTCTGAAGAAAAAAAAAGTACATTTTTTGCAAGAGGAATTGTTAACTAACTAGAAAAGGGTATTCCAGAAACTGAAAGAATAAAGGATATAAACAAAACTATACTTGAATTTATCACATAAGTATTTATTTATTTTATTTATCAATCTGTTTAAAAGACAATAAATAAATAAAATTAGCAAACTGTTTTTTTCTGTAAGTAAAGGCATTCCTTTCATCACATGGTGATTTTGCTTAGCGTAAAATACAGTCAAACCCCGCAATAGTGAACATTATTCATAGTGAACTCCCGGATATAGTGAACGAAATGTTCGCTCCTTCGGAGAGTCGGGAAGTGTTACCCCTATCTGATGTAGAGGATTGCGCATTAGCTAAGAATTACTAATTTTTTTTTTTGTACGCAAGGCGACGAGCAATAAAAAATAAAACATTTTTGTTACTACGCATTATTTTTCAACCATTTTTGTGTTACCATTTTATCAGTCATTTATTTAAATAATGTCCCGGTTATAGTAAAACGGTCCCCTTGAAGGTCCCATTTCATAATTTGGACATGCCTATATTTGTTACAGAAATATCTCAGCACAACTTAAAACACTGGAAAAGCTAACTTAAGATATTAATAAGTTTAAAATACTTATTTGTAATTTTTTTTCGTATTAAAACAAGAGTACGGTTTCGAACTTGACGTTTTTAGTCATGCATCAAACTACTGTCTTGCTTTTTATAAAACTCTTTTCAACTATCTCAACTGTATTATAATTTATCGATTGCTGTAGTTTGTTGAGAATATTATCAAATAACCGTTTAATCCAGTTTCTGTATTTTTATTTGTAAACATCTAGATAATTTTAGTTTTTTATTTTATTTATTATTTTTGTTACATTGTCTAAACTTACATCGTGAATGTCTAAAATCGGCTCTTTTGGTTGGAGAAAATATTTTTAAGAATAGTTATTGAAAACTATAGAAATAATTCATGTTAATTCCTACCACTAGAAAGAATCATAAGTTTAATCTAATTTTTTTTACGATGAATTACACTTATAAATGACTCTAGTTAGAACTTAAGCTTCGATCTGTAGTTGCTCCCACCGTTTGAGGACTGCCCAATAACTAGTCATTTTTTATAACATCGTTTTGTCTCCTCATATTTTAGAGAATTTCGAACAAACAAATGCGTGTTGATTGCGCTCTTTTTTAAGCATTAATGTGCGTAAAGTTCATACTTATACTAAATTGATGTTGTCCACATTTTTTTTTCAATTCATTTTGTACCGCAACTGGTGCCGTTTTCGAGCTGGAAAGGCGACTTTTAAATAAAATCCACTGTAAGTGCAGTAGTCCATTCTCAACCAATTTATTATACCTAGACATAACTTTTAGAATTAAAGCTTCAACCGTTGGACAGAGAGGATGATTATGAGCTTCGGTGAGTAAAATAATACAGCATTTATAAATATGCAACAACGTTTTCTAAAATATACTATCGTTTAGAGTTAGAAAGCTAACTCCGCAGTTTTCAAAGAGATGAGCTGAAAACGGTTCAATCTTAGCCTAGACGCAATTTTTATAATTTCAGCTGACGCCGCTGGAAAGTTAAGAGGATGGACTTCTTGAAAATATTCTTAAATTTATAAACATATAGTTTTTTTTAATGATAAAAAAGGTTTTGTAACATAATTTTATACATAAGACAAAGGTATAAAATGGCAGAAAAAAAATTAGCAAAAAATGATGAAAAAAAAACAAGATTACTCAATGATATGAATTTGATTACTTACTGATAAAAAGGCATGAATTAGATCTCCCTTGACTGTATTGAGGGGTCGATCTTTGACTAGAATGACATAGGTTTCATCACGTTCCGTAGTCATTAAACTACCAAACCATGACCTTTTAGTTAGCCTATCAGAAAACAAGCATAGATCAGCAAAACTTCTACACTCTACAAATATTCACTGTAGTTTTTTTTTATTTTATAGAAGGCAGAAACTGCTTTTTTAAAAA
The DNA here is from genome assembly GCF_043381705.1 of Parasteatoda tepidariorum. NCBI lineage: Eukaryota > Metazoa > Arthropoda > Arachnida > Araneae > Theridiidae > Parasteatoda > Parasteatoda tepidariorum. The sequence goes on from NC_092209.1 coordinate 89,763,861, forward strand.
TTTAGGTAATTGCTTTTTTTTAAACCATTTTAAAATTTAGCCTAGATCTTAATAATATTAATAAGATAAAATTTCCCCAATGTATAAATACCAATTAATACATCTCTGAGTAAAATGAATTAATTAGCATAAAAATAAGCGACTTAATCTTTTGTTTCTAATTTTATTGTTTTAGAAAATTGTAACCCAATCCTTAACATCAGTACCTCATCAAATCCTAAATTTAAAATACACCAAAAAGTTATTCAAGAGGATTTTTGTTGTTTTGACTTGCCGTCTATTTATCTTTTTTTGAGATTACATATCTCAAACAATAAATAACGACACTTAAATTAAAGAAAATAAAGGAGCAAAAAAAACTATCTGTCACATCATTTAAGCCAAATAAATCAATAACAATTCTCATGATGATTTATTTGGAGATTTCATGGTGATTTATTATTTTTATCACAGGAAATCCGACTTAATTTTCTATGAAGTAGAAAAGTATTACATGCTAAAAAAGAATCCGTAAAATTTCGACTATGTACACTTCATCTCTACTTTTTTACGGTGAGTCGCAAAAATTACCATACACTTACACTATATAGTATACTAGGTCTTAATGTCTGATTCAATTTCTGGTTTATTTATATATTTCTTAACGATTTATGTTTTGCACTGAAATTCTTAAGTTTGGATTGAGATCATAAAATGTTCGTCTTTCAAATGAAATAAAAAATTTAAATAAAATACCTACAAAATCCTAATTAATGTTTTTAAGACGATTTAATTGAAATGAGAAATTAAATGAAACAAAATTAATCACTTCAAATTTTAGTTATCATCGAGTAACTATTTTGATTATTTGGAAAAGAACTAGTTACAGAACCATATTAATAATTAACTTATTAACTATAAAACATTTTCTAATAACATTTAGATCTTAAATGATGTACACTGGCTTTAAAACCCTTTAATACGCAGCAGTTACAGAACATATACCAACTTCTTAGCGCATTAATTAACGCACCAGTTTTGAGAAAAAAATGAAATAAATATTTTAAATATAATTGCAACATACATTAATTAAATTATTATATTCAATGAAGTTGCTCTATATATTCAATATAGCATGCATATTATGATATAAAGAAATATCATAAATTGAAAGAAAAATTTCAGAGTATAATGTGTTTTTAAAATCATTCAGATGATATATATTGATTACTAATATAATGAAATTGATATGTTGATTAATATGTAATATTCATACTCAGGCGATGATTCAGGGGTCAACCCAACTTCATCAGCTAAAAAGGAAAAACAAATTATTAAAATAAAATAGAATATAGACACAACATATGCATTTTATTTAATATATTCTATAACCATCGTTGAAAAGTCAATCCAATTTTTGGGTTTTCGACTATTAATGGCAACTAGGCAACCTCGTAATTTTGAATCTAGTCCAGAAGACAAAGGAACTCCTATATCAAGTATTGGGAGAAATTTGCCTTCGTGGAGGACTTACTGATGGAACTAACCCGAATTTGTATTACATGGAGAGGAAGACAACGAAAGCCTCCCACGGTTAGGCCGACGGCAAGTTACCCTAACCCATAATTCGTCTAGCACTGAGAATATTTCCCGTCAGCTGTGTGGTAGGTGCAAGCCGGATGCTGAATTTGTATCGACCAGCTATCGTTGGGATTCGAACTATGAAGGCGAGATTCTGGGAAGGCAAAAGCTCTATACCCTGAACCATCATGGTGCTAACATACGCATTTTTTTAATAACCGTTGATAGAAAATGTATTTCGAGTTTCGGGTATGCGTACTGCCGAGATATACGCAATATATTTCTACCATTATGCGCACTGGTTAGAATCAAACGGTCAATATGTGCTTTATATATTTATTGACAAGCCGACCGGCCTGTGTAGGGTGCAGGGAACTGTCCTTGCATCAGAAAGGTTCTGGGTTCGAATCCCGGGCAAGGCATGGATGTTTCTTTCTCTCTATCTGTGTTCTATGTCCTTTCTCTTTTGTGTGTGAATGTGACCCACCCTATAAACGGGTTGTGGTATTGTGACGTGGGCAACGCTGCTCCACCGCCGTGGCTTCACCACAGGTGTCCACTGGGTAATGAAAAGAGAGCAGTTTTGGCACTTTCTGTGGCCAATGGACAATAGTTCGAAGTGCCCGCCATTAAAAAAAATATTTATTGACAAAACATAATAATAAACATTAACATTAGACTGAAAACGAAAACAACTAAACAAAAAATTATTTTGATTGGCGACGGATTGGAACCGCCGAAAAGAAATAATTCGTAAAAATTATTAATAATTCATGGCGTTCCCATGGTTCATCAAAATTGTTAAAAATACAATATACCATAAAAAAATAGTTCGATTAAAGATAATTTTCAATTACAATATTTCAAATTGCAAATAAATTCTATTAAATTTAGACTATAATATTCATAAATTTTGAAACATCAACATTCAAATTTTAGATCTTAATTCAAAAATACAACTAAACAAATCTTAATTTTATACTTTAATTGTAAACATATAACTATTACAAAAAAAATTAAAATTTTTAGGTAATATTTCCGCAAAAAAAACTCTGGAGAACAATATTAAACATTCAAGATAATTAAACACTTATAAAACACTTTTTTCATATACAAATACGAGAATAAGAATAGATATAAGAATAATAAAGTAATCAAATATATAAATTTCACTGCATATTCAGTTCAGAAATATAACCAGTAAAATTCAATGTAAGTTATCAAGAAAAATATTGTTTTTAGCTCCAATCTGGGTAGAGTTAATTTCTTAAGGGGTGCCACTCTGGACTTAGAAATTACAAAACTAGTACTAAAAGTATTTCCAGATGTTTTGTACCTGAAGTATGCTACAGCTCCAAAAGACTTTAATGAAGCATCGGAAAACACGTGTAGTTGCATGTCTTTGTTTACTAAATTTAAATCGGAATATTCAAGTTCTGAAGTTCATTAACTTCATTGCACCATATTATCCATTTGTATTTTAATTCACCACTAAACTCATTGTCCCAATCAATTCCAAGTTACCATAATTCTTGTAAAATGCATTTAACACGAATCAAAATAGGGGAAGTAAATCCAGACGAGAATATCACTTTCATTGTTCCATTTAAGTCCTAAAACGTTTAAATGAGAATCAGGATCTTCATTAATTTCTATTTCGGAATTAGAGTTTTTCCATAAATTTTTAAGTTCTTTTGAGTTTGTGTCAAATTTTCTCATTGTCATATCTGCATCCTTTAAAATAAAAACAGCATCTGTTGAGAACTGAAAGGCTTCTTCTACAGAAGAACTTCAATAAAAGAGGTCATCAACATACAGGAAATTATTCAGCATTTCATATGCAAGAGGATGCGCATTTTTATAAGCTTTAATATGAGTTTTGATAGTTGCTGCCAAAACAAAAGGTGAACAGGTGACTCCAAAACAGTGTCTATTAAAATAAAACATTGTAGGGAGTTGAGTTTTATCGCAATTTTTATAATAGTCAAAACATAAATAATTTCTATCAAATTCCGATATTTGTAAAAACGCTCGAGCAATATCTCCGCAAAATCCGATTTCATGTTCCCGAAATTTTAAAATTATATCTACAAGATAAGCATTTAAATTATCGCCGGAAATAAGACATTCGTTAAGATTGAATTCCGCGTTTATTAAATTATTTCCGCGTTTACTACTGGCATCATAAACTATTATTGTTTCTGTACTGGAAGAATTTTCTTTAAAAACATCCCTATGCGGCATTGTATAGCCCACAAAACAATTAGAATTACAAGTTTTGATAATCCCTTCTTTTAATTGTTCTTTCATAACCTCATTGTATCTTTCAATTAAAGATTCGTCAGCGTTAAATCTCCTTTCTAGTAAACGAAATCTTTTTTTCGCGATCTCAAAATTATCGCATAAATTTTCACGAGCAATCTCAGATTTCCACAAAAGCGGTGCCTCATATCTTCCATTTTCAAACCGCAACTTGTTTTCAAAATTAATAAGAAATAAAATGAACTCGGATCATCTTAACTCTCGAGTAGTGAGAAATGATTCAATATTCCATAAACATGACAAATCATTTGCAACTAAATCAGCTAAAGTGCAACAAATGTTAAAACAAGAAGCAGCACCCTTAAACGGACCATCTGGCATCTGTCCTACCAAAGAATCTCCAAACAACGTCGGCTGAAGGAATAATTTATTGCCTATTTTCAATAACTCACCCTTTTAAGCGGAATATAAGAAATCAGCGAATCAAATATAAGAAATCAATATAGGAAATCAGCACCTAACAATATTTGAATGAGTTTCTTATCATCCCATGAATCACCGATTTTAAATCCTTGAGAAAGTAAAGTTTCTATTAATTGGGGATCAAATTCTGAATATAATTGAGCAGCGCAAATTTCCTCGGTAATTAATACTTCAATATTTATACTTGAGTAGGGGGGAAAACTGCTGCATAATGTGATATTAACACATTCATATTCCTTTTCCTTAGGATTTCGATTTGAAAATGTGTAAACAAAAAGTTTTTCTTTTCTTAAACTTTTCGCGTTTAATGCTTTAGCCAAATCCTTTCAAATAAAAGATTTTTGAGAAGCAGAATCATCAAGTATTCAAGCTATTAATTTTTTAGATCCATTTTCGACATGAACTCTAGCAGTTTGCAATAAAGTAGTATTATTTAATGATTGATTAGGTTTAAAAACAGAAGACATTACCGCGTGATTCTCTTGAATTTGATTAGTTTCGGTTTTATCTGGGGGAGAAGTTTGTAATAAATTGTTACCTTTTAACTTTGGGCAAAACAATAAATTATGTTGAAAACTTTGACATATTTCACAAGGTTTGATTTTAACTTTACACTGATTTAGCGAATGGTTTTTATAAAATCATTTGTAGCAGCGTTCTTCCTTTTTTAATTTAAAACGTTTCTGTTCATCAGTAAAGGTTTTGCATTTTAACCCTGTATGCGAGTATGAGTTACAAAAAATGCAAGAATTTTTAACAATTGTATTTAAAGCGGCTGATGTAGGAATATTTTTGTTTTTAGGATATCTAGTTTCGTTTTTTGATTTAGCTGGTTCGTGAGTTTTCATAGAAATTGCAGAAACTGCATTAGCTGCTTCTCGAGATTCAATTTCAAATTTTATGAATTTCATTAATTCACTGATATCGCTCGATTTATTATGATCTCTTTTACGATGATATTCTATTATTAAGTTATGAGGCAATTGTTTGAATAAAATCGGAATTAATAAATGACCTAATTTATCTGATGCTACACCCATAGATTGTAAAGTTCTTATACTGATTTCACTTTCATCATACAAATGCCTAAGCCCCTGAATATTTGAAAAATATTTAACTAGTTCGATTTCCAAGAGTTTATTTACAAAACAATTAATTAAATGTTCCGATTTTCCATATCTATCATTTAGTAAGGTTAAACACGATTTATAATTTTCTTCTGTTAAATCAAAACCTGCTACTGCTTTATAAGCATCCCCAGAAAGAAAAGATTTTAAATAAATAATTTATTAACATTAATTAATGATTCATTAGAATCTATAGCACTACTGAAACTATTAAAAAATTCGAAAAATGTAGTTGAATCACCATTAAAAGTTGGGATGTTAAGTTAAGGCAAATTAATAGAAACCGGAATATTTTTACTATCATTAACACTCGAAACATTAACATTTGGAACATTAACAATATTAGTGGAAACTGACTCTTTTATTTTAAACTTCGTTAAAAACATTTTAATTTTCATTTTGGAGTCACCTATGTTTTCATCACATTCCATTGAGTTTTTAATTTCTGTTTCAAAAACAGCATTATCCGTGATTAGTTCCTCAATTGATTCATTAAGGTGTTTTAGCTCAGTTCGTGTTTCTTCGAGATCAAGTAAATATTCTGATAATTGTTTAATATCATTGTTTAATATCATTGATAATTGTTTAATAAATATATTGATAACAGTTTGCTAGAAAGAAAAAAAAGTAATTGGGAAATTGATTTTTACCATTTTTTCCAACATTTTATGTTAATACATTAAAAAGAAACCAAAATAACCTTTTATCTGAAAAAGAAAAAAAATCTGTTTTTTTTTTTGGTCATTAAGATGTTTCTAAACTCAACTGTTATCGATAAAAAAAAATACAAATTCTTTAACTTAATTATAAAATACACATTAGGGTGCCAGTTCTACGAAATTTAATGATAAGGTTTTAGATAAATATGTTCTAATTAAAGATTTTTCTTTTCCTTAACTGACAATTATAGAACTGGCCTATAAACAACGATTTTATTTTCCATTTAACTAATGATAAAAGCATAAGTGTGCCGATAACTTGAAGAAAAAACGATAATTAAATATTTTAACTCATATACTGAATTTTTTTTTCGTATCTGTTTTTATTACGTCTAACTAATAGATTAAGCAGTTTTAAAATAGAAAATTATTCTGAGTTATTGTTTTAAAATAATGAACACCTCTTTTATTATCGCGTGGGTGTTTTTTCGAATATTAAAAATAATGAGAATAATCCTTTGTGATAAAATAAAAAAGTGTCTAAAATAGACGTTTTAAATTAGAAATGGTATTTATTTAGAACCTTAACGCCTCATGTGTCAAATAAGAAGAGGGCGCAAAATGAAAAAGATCTGATCCCTTCTCTAATGATCGTATTTTCACAAACTTGAGTACCAAATTCTTAATGTTTTGAAGGCGTAATTTTAAGTATACCTAAACCAATATATATAATTAATATTGCCGATAATATTTTGAGTTACGAAATAAGGCGCGAAAACGTAATTTCTCTGAAATAAACATGCTTTTTAGAAATGTTAATAAATCGATTTCTCAAGAACTATTTGACCGATTCTTTAGATTTCGTATTCTGTCATTTAAAATTACATAGTTTAAAATGATGCAAAAATTTATATATATTATAATTCAAATTTTTATGCTTATAACAATAAAAGTAAGAAATTATTACAATTAAGTTTTTTAACATGGAATCTCAGTTATTATTCTTTATTACACACATGAAAACACTTATGTACTTTAAACAACATTAATTAAAATCAGATGAGCAGCTTTGAAATGACATCAATTTCTTTGCTTTCCCAACTAAGCCGGGTAAAAAAATAATAATGATTGTAAAATTTCAAGATCACTACAATTGATTTGTATAGGATGACTCAGGAGATCGCCTTCCCATGAGGTGAACCGGGTTCGAATCCCAGCGATGGCTGGTAGATATAAATTCTGCATCCGGCTTGCACCGATCACAGTTCTGACGTAAAATATCATAAGATGTAGACGAATCATGGGATAGAGTTCCCTAGCCGTCAGGCTAACTATGGGAGGTTTTCGTGCTCTTTCTCTCCATGTAACGCAAATGCGTTGTAGTTCCATCAAAAAGTTCTGCAGAAAGGCAAATTTCTCCCAAAACATCACCCAGGTGTTCCCTTGTCTTCTGGATTGAGTTCAAAATTGCAAGCCTACGTAGTTCACTATTAGTAGTCGTAATTAGTAGTCTTTGCTTCAGCCGGTGTTTTCCCTGGAAGTGCTTCTGCCTCCTTTGCCAATTATTTCGACGCGTTGCCACAGATCGTCGCCAAGCCTACCTTTATTAGTGATCCTTTTCCTTGCTGAGTGGTCACGTGTGCGCACTTTGCGTCTACAGTATTCTACGGATTCCCTCCGATGGGGGTGAGACGGGATTGAGCTTCGATTAGTAGTCGTAAACCCAAAAAATTGGGTCAGCTGTACAACGTGGGTTACGGAAAAAATAAAAAATTATAAAGAAAAATGTATATCCAGAGCCTTTCAGGATATCATAGCACTGATTTTATTCAGTGCCATGACTACATTGACCACATTCTGTAGTGGTTTGGAGCAGCTAATCAATGTGATACGTACCTTGCAATTTCCTCCTGTGGAACCTGGGACTCCCTAGAAAACTGTTTTTGATGGTGGATAATCGTGACTTCCAATATGGAGGATTGATACTAGGCGAACCAGGGGGTGTATTGAGGGGGCTTTCGTCGGGAGTCGACCTCGGATTAGGTTTAGGAGAATTCATGGGCGATATGGAAGGACTGCCAGTATGCAGGTTACCACTGCCTCTCCGATTTCGACTGTAAAATGATTTCAAAAATGAGTTTCAATTTTAAAAATTTAGTTAAAGTTTTTGAATATTAGTTAACTTATCGAAAAAACATTTGAATACTACAATAAGTTTCCGCCGTTCGTCACAGGATGACATTACAACAAGGTTACGTAGAAATGGTCTGGTGTTAAACGACTTATTGTAGGTTTGTACATCTGGTAACACGACCTTTAAATATTAGCGATTACGTATAAGCAATACGCAATTGTTTTCGTACAAAAATGTCAAGTTTTGTGCCACATAAGTGTCATTTGCGGGAACTTTTGATTTACTTCTTTAATTTGAAGTGGGTGGTTTCAGAAGTTTAAAAAGGGTGAGTTTGACGTGGAAGACAAAGAACGCAGTGGAAGGGCGAAATAATTCGAAGACAAGAAATTAGAAGAATTATTGGATGAAGATTCATCCCAAACGCAAAAGGAATTTGCTCTTACATTACATATGTTTCAAGCAATTTCATATTGTTTAAAATCGTTGGGAATGATCCAAAAACAAGGAAATTGGGTTCCACACGAACTGAAACGAGCAGACATTGAACGTAGATTTTGCATGAAAATAGATTTTCCTACTTGTCAGCACATAAATGGGAAATCCTACCACACCCGCAGTATTTACCAGACATTGCCCCTATCAGATTATCACCTATTCCGGTCGATGGCACATGGTCGGTCTGTCTGATCAGAAATTTACATCATTTGAAGAAACCAAGGAATGGGTCGATTCGTGGATATCCTCAAAAGTTGAAGAGTTCTTCCGACGTGGTATTCGAATGCTCCCAGAAAGATGGAAAAAAGTAGTGTCTAGTAAAGGAGAATACTTTGGATAAAAGATAAAGTACCGTTTTTTCACAATAGACTGTTATTTTTTGATAGAAAATGGCGGAAACTTATTTGTACTACCAATAAATAGGTCTTTTTTTTCTTCTTTTCAATCTGAGTTTTTTAAATACCATTTTAATACGTAAAAGTAATACAAGAACCAATTCCAGAATTTTTGTCGAAATTCAATTGACATTGTATTCATCATTGCCTGGGCATTAAACAAAATAAAAAACGGCATGCCTGCAAAATAACTTAACTATACCAGTTAAAATTATAAAAGTTTTTATTTCATACTTTTAATTAATATAATCATGTCTGAATAGAAAGAGTTAAAAGTGATTTCTTGGCTACAACGACTTTCATAAGAGACCATAAATTTCCAGTAATCACCATATATTTTTAATAATATCTGGTATAGATATTTCCTATACTAAAATTCTTCAAGACAGAGAGTGTATTCTTGTCCGATATTCCTTACATTGGTATTTTTTAAATAAAGAGTCCGTTATTCTCATATGATTAATAATATTAAAATTAGCCGGTTAAAGTTAATTTTGTGCTTCATTAAAAATTGCTTTATTAAACAAGGCAAATTTTATGTTGTTATAGTTTTGCTATAGTTATAGTTGCTATATATTTTTGAGTCGATGACCTCATCAGCCCAATATTTTTACATATGAAAAGAAATGAACGTTCTCTCCCCGAAGTATACTTTCTGCAGAACTATACTATTATACAATATCTAAAAAACTTTTAAGTGAAATGATTAAGTATTGTATAGAATAACTTAAGTCATATTTCTTATATATAATAAGACAAATGATAGTTCTCATATATCTACCAAGTCTGAAAATACCACGCATCACATACAATAACTACATTTCGTTTTTACATTAGTTCAGATACTACAATGATGCGTTTGTTATAATTAACGAACTATTAAACGTTACGACTCATTATATTTCACTCTATAACATGTGACGTGAGCCATTTTGCACATTATTGAAATCTAAAAACATTAATCATTTATTCTTAAATTTTATTTTAAATAAAGCAATAGTTATTCTTTAACCTCAAAGATGGCGCACTATATTTGAAACTTGGGAATCATATTATCATTTTTGGGAGCCAACTTAAGCGGTTTGATGTGAACAATTAAAGATGACGTCACTCACCCATAAGGATACCGTCTGGGTTGGAGAGGAGAACCATCACTAAGTTGGAATTCAAATCTGAAACAAAAATACCAAAATGTGCTGATTTTGTCCACTTTTCTATTTTGGAGTCTGATTGTGTAAACAAGAGTCTTACCTGGGTCCAGTATTACCATTCACAACTACAGTATCAACCCGTTTCCGAGGCGGATCAACTGTAATAAGAAGTTCACTTAATGATTTCAAATGTTACAGTTAAAACATTCTTTCATAAATACACTCTTTATCACTGTTAAGTAACAAAAAAAAAACTATTAAATTATAGTTAAGCTTAAAATTTTTTTTTACTGTTTCTAGGTGGAAATCAGAGATGCCAACTTGCTCCGGACAGCAAAAATATATTTTAAATTGGTAGATTATCAATTGGGATTCTTGGTTTAATAAATTCAATTTAGTAGATTTTTATTCACCACTATTTCGAAATAATTCATAGGCTTATATAATTCACCACTTTACAGTACTTATGTCTAGGTATACCTTTTAAAAACCAAGAAAAATAGTCAAATATTTGCAAAATTTACTTTGTAGTTATTTACCGTTTTTTTAATTATTTTGGCGTGTCCGGAGCAGTTGGCATCTCTGGGAAATCCCCACTGTTCAGTGACGCTAAACAACCTGGATGATTGCTTCGCAATAATAGCTGTTTCTTTAGCATAAAACAGTTGGAACTATTCAACTAAAAATATATGTACTAAAAAGAACACTTCCCACGTCCAAATATTTCCCTTATGGGATACTATTAAGATCTAAAAGTGAGCATAAATCATTTTTCAAAGTAATTATTTTTTGAAATAACATTTAAAATTAAAAGTATACTGTTATAACAAATTAGGTGTGTTCACAACTTTAATATTTTTTGTATTCATCACTTTGTTCATGAAATTGACAGTTAAATTCTGAATCATTTAACGAATCTCTTTTATCGTACATTAATGCAATTCATTGTAGTATATTAATGTAATTTGCTCCAGAAAATACTAATTTATAAGAATTTTCACAAAATTTTTTAATATTTTTGCTTACCAAACGAATGCATGTATTTTAAATATATTTTTTGTATTCATCACTTAGTGTAATATTAATGTAATTTTCTCCAAAAAATAATAAATGTAAAAATCGTCTTAAACTCTTGATTTAGAAATCAAACAAAATCAAAAACGTAATAATAACAATACAGGTAATTTTAACCTTTAAAGGTTAAAATTAACTGTACTGTTATTGTGACGTTAGGGAAACAAAAATATTTATAGGAAAACAATAACTTTACTACTTATATCAATTTTATGCTGATGACAATCATGCCAATATTAAAATTAATGTGGGAAAAGTAGATCCTACGATGTGATTTTCCAGCCAATAATGTATTGACAACCATTGAAAATTGTGACACATGGAAAATTTATTAAATTTAATTATCACCATCATTATAATTTAATTATCACCATCATTTTATTTAACCATCATTAAATTTTCATATATAGGAAGAAAAGTGCTCAAATTTTAAAAGTTAAAAATATATAGAAAATATGGAAAATTAAGCAAATTGAGTTTTGCTCTGAATTTTCTTTACATTTTATTTTCTGTTTTTTGCTTGATATGTTTTATTTCGTATATATTTTTTACTTATTGTGTTCTATTCTTGTTTAAATTTTAAAGCTTCTCACACTATTGTATTGATATATTTTGTTTTGGCTATATTAATAAAATGTTAGAAAGCACACCTTTTTGCGGGTATAATCGTGTGAGCTGATGGAGAGATTATATATTTTTCCGATTATTTTGTTTCCCGACTTAATATAATTATTTTTAAATATTTAAAAAAATATTTTATTTGAATAATTTTTCTTTTTCTCTTTTCATAAATATTTTCCATGTTTTTTTCAATATTTTTAACTTATATAAAACAATAAAGACGAAAAGGATAAAAAAGAAAAGAGCGAAAAAATAATTAATGCATCATATTTACTGCGCATGAGCGACAAGTATATAGAACTCATAAAATACGTTGAAAAACTCTGAGAAAACATGGAAAATATTAAAGTTTAATGAAAAGAGAAAAAGAAAATTTATTAAAATAAAATATTAAAGATTAATGAAAAGAGAAAAAAAATTATTAAAATAAAATATTAAAGATTAATGAAAAGAGAAAAAGAAAAATTATTAAAATAAAATATTAAAAAATTATGAAAAGAGAAAAAGAAAAATTCTTAAAATAAAATATTAAAGATTAATGAAAAGAGAAAAATAAAATTTATTAAAATAAAATACTAAACAAAAAATTAAAAAGTCTGAAAACAAAAAAAAAAATGAAAAGAAAAATAATCTCTTCATCAGCTCACACGATTATATCCGCAAAAAAGAGTGCTTCCTAATATTGAATCAATATTTCCAAAGCAAAATATATCAATACATTGGTGTCATTGAAGCAAAATAGAACACATTAAGTAAAAAATATACCAAGTTAAAAACAGAAAATAAAATGTAAAGAAAAAACAGAAAAAAAAGAAAGGATTCTTGTAGTGAAGAAATTACCTGCATATTTTCCATTACCTGACTCGGATCGACTTCTAAGAATGACTTCGGTTTCATCTTCATAAGAGGGTTTTCTTTTCTTCCGATCCAGCAGAAGAAAATATATCACTTTTTCTGTATTGTGACTGCAAACAATAATGATTCATTTAGTATACTCAACATTATTAATAGAGTCTTTGTCAAAAAATGGAATGCAGAAAAATACACGAATGCCAACATTAAATAGATATTATAAATTGAGGGTATTCTTAAGTTACTTAGGATTAGAAAAATTAAAAACGATAACAAGAAATTATAAATAACACTGCATGGTTTACTGCATTCTGCTTCGGAAACGAATTAATTTTTAAAGATAGAAATGGCCTTAAAAATTCCAAAAATTAGTTTTTTTAATATCTAATTTTTTGTGATATGAATTGATGTTAAAAAATAATATTATTTTCGTGAAGTATACACACTCTAATTTATTTATAAGCAAATCTTTTCAAGTACAACTGCATGAAAAATATAATTTTAAAACAATATTAATTAATGCAATTATGTAACTACGTGTCATTACATTAATTTTTAAGTAATTTCTCATTTTTTAAAAATTTTTTGATTGGAAACATTTCCTGAAATGAATTCAACATATTTTAACATGCAGTCCTTTTTTTTAATATAAGAGTATTTATTTTATAAATCTCATTTTTTATCTCTGTAAAAAAATTTGTTAAATAATTCAATTAAATTTTTTGAAATTTGTTAATGGCCAAAACATTCAAAAAATAGTTAATTTATACTTAAACGATGTTAGTGAAAAGTCTTTTTGAAATGCATATGACAGTAAAAATGCCTTTTAAGTTACATCTTCATTTTTGTAAATTTTTTGTCTAAAAATGAAGGCATTAGGCATAGCTGGTACAAAAAAGTTAATTTTTAGCATAAAAAAATCTTTTTAAAGGTCGATAGCCTCCTCAAGAGGACGCCATAACGCGGGAGAAAAATTTCCGCTCAAATTCTCTTTTTTCCTTCATTACTAATTTAAAGTGTAGAAAAAATGAGTTCAGACAAACCTAGAGTAATCCATGAAGTTTCAAATACTGAAAAGAAAAATATAAAATATACAAATGAAAACAAATTACGAGATAATAAATTAGGATTACGTAACGGAGAATTTCTCTTCTAATAATTTGTTTGCATTTCAATATTTTGAAGTATTTTTTTCACAAATTGAAACTTCATGACAAAGTCTAAGTTTGCCTGAAATTACTTTTTCTTTTATATAAATTTTAAATTAGTAATAAAGGAGAAAAAGAGAATTTGCGAGGAAAATTTTCTTCCGCAGTATTGCGTCCTCTTAAAGTTTAAAAAATAAGTATGACGTAAATCTCCTAATATACCTTAATAATTCATAATATATTAGACAGCACTGCCAATTTTGGTTTTGCTTTCAACGTTATCAGACACTGGGTTATGACGTTGATAACAATAGTTAAAATGAATAGATTTTTTACCTCAACTAACCACACCCATCAATGAATGTCATATGAGAAAGAAAGAGGCACTATTTTTAGTTCAATACACTGTACAAAAAGGACATTTAAGACATATTTGAAAGGAATTAAAAATAAAAATTTATACGTTTTTATTACATAAAATATGCCGCACGAAAATGCTAAACAATATTAAATTATACCATGTTTTGATTTAATTTTAGTTCATTTTGCTGCTGTTATTTTCGTTACTAATTGAAAGTATGAGTTCGATCCCGGTAATGGCTGGTCGATACGAATTCCGCATCCGACTTGCACCGACCACAGTGCTGACGTGAAATATCCTCAGTGATAGACGGATCATGGATTAAAGTGAGTCTAAACGTGAGAGGTTTTCGTGGTTTCCTCACCATGTAAAGCAAATGTGGGTAAGTTCCATCAAAAAGTCCTCCACAAAGGCAAATATCTCCCAATACTCGGTCCAGGAGTTCCCTTGTCTTCTGAATCGGGTTCAAAATTACAAGGCTCCGGAGTTGAACATTAGTAATCGCAAACCCAAAATTTGGGTCGACTGTTCAACGACGGTTATAAAAAAAAATAAAAACGGTGGTGCAGATGATAAAACACTCGATAACCCGGGTTCGAATACCAGAGATGGCTGGTCTATACGAGCTCCACAACCAGCTCTTACCGACCACAGTGCTGATGTGAAATATCCTTAGTGGTAAACGGATCATCGGTTAAAGTTTCCTAACCGTTGGATGCTTTCGTGGTTTTCCTTACCATGTAGAGCGAATGTGGTTTAGTTCCATCAAACAGTCCTCTACGACGGAAAATTCTTCTTAATACTTTATCCAAGAGTTCTCTTGTCTTCTAGATTGGGTTCAAAACTAGAAGGTTATGTAGTTGAACATTGGTAGTGGTGAATTCGAAATTGGGTCGGCTGTTCAACAGCGGTTATAAAAAAAATTATAAAATAAAGAAGGTATTCTCGAAATTACATCTCTATTATCTATTTGAAGAGTATTAGAACACTAACGTAATTTGAATACATATATTTCCAGCGGCCTCCTTCATTTTCTGAGAGCATTAATTAATATTCGGATTTCTTGTAATTCTATTTTTAAAATAGAGGGAGAAATATTTGCTAAAAATTAAATTAAAAACTAAAATTTAAAAAGAAACATCTGTAAAAGTTAAATGTTAAACGAACAATCTATTTAATGGATGCGAGAAAAGTTGAAGAAATATATCACAAATGAAAAAAGTCTCAGCAACTATCTATTCGAAGCAAAGCGTTTTTTTCTAGAAAAAAGAAAAGAATAAAAGTCTAAATCAATATTCTTACTCAGCTTTGAGGAGCTCTTCGATCAACTTTTCTTTGTCTTTGAAACAACCTAGTGACGTCATACTCGATAGAACGTCAGGATCAATATCGTCTGAAGACGGGATCACATGCGTCTACAACAAATAAACACAACGCTTTATATGCTTACTTTCGCAAAACAAAATAATTACACGTTGTCATCGTTTTTGAATAGTAAATTATTGAATTAAATACTTGATGGACTCCATAGAAGAACATAATATTGACTTCACAAATTCCAATGTGTGTACAAAGTGTTTTATTTTTTTAAGCTTATGTGGAGAACGTGTTAAGTGACTTTCCAACTCACAATGTTCAAATGTTTTTGTATTATTGGATACATTTGGAGCAGATAATTTAAGATTCAGACGTAAGTAAAACACTTTTTAAGTGACGTTCTAAATTATGAATCAGCTGTCCTACATTTACGTAAATTGAGGTAATTTATACAAACATAGGGGAAGAACGTGTTAAGCAACTTCTCTAATAGTAGCGTCACATCACACGTTTTTGTCAGTTTTGAAAAATAAATTATTTAGGCGTAACTGAAAAGATTTGAGGAATAGCATGCTAAGTAGCATTACAAATTGAAAAGTACTGCCGGTCCAAAAGTGTTAAATCGGTTACACAAAACACAAAATAAATAAGATGTCAACCTGAATAACCTTTGGTCTAACGATCGGATTTTCCCCTAAATTCTTCAAAAAAAGTAACCTCAAATAAGCTAATTAATTAGAGTTAGGTTTTAATTATGTTGCAAAATAAGACACAAAAACTAAATTTTTTTGAAAAAAAATAACCTTTTTTGCTGTAACTAGTATTTTAACTGCAAAAATATGGGAGATAGCAGGCAGCTATCTGGAAAATAGTAACCTAATAGTTGAGCCAGAAGAGCGGTTGAAATTAAATCGGTACCTAATGTTAATTTCCCTTTTTACGTATTTCACTATATCTCGTGAATTTTAATGCTAATCATAAAAAAATTATGACAAAGCTGTTTTTTTATTGTTAATACAACTGCTGTGTAGTATAGTAATATAAATATATTGTTCATGGGCTGCAATAGTGGCACAACGCAAAAAACACGCGTTTTGGACTTAGAACAGGTGTAAATATGAAAATACACATTCTTTCCGCAGCAATACTAGCACAACTCATAATTCAACTTGAAGGTAATCTTCGTTTAAGCAAACTAAAGCATTTCTTATGCATTTTCCTTAGCAATAAAAACTTTAAACCCACTTCTCAAAACTTGATATTTTGAGTTGTGCCGATATTGCAAGCCCATGAGCGATATTAAATATTCTATGAATTTCAATAAATTTCTGAAAAATCATAACTATACTCACCTGGACAACTTCTTTCATTGGTAATTCTAGTTCTAATTCAGTTTTACTTCCTCTAAAAATTGGAAAACAAAAAAGTAATGTAATTTTTTAGAAAAAAATGTTGGAATTGTTAAAACAATAAAATTCCAGCTTCGGAAAAATAAAAATCTATATGTTTCCACACAGAAAAAAATTTTAAAACAATATTAAGACACGTGTAACGAAAAATTATTAAAAAATGTTAGTTTAAATTAGAATAAATGAAGTTTTACAAACAATCAACTTTCAATTTGATAGAATATAAAGATTTAAATGCTAATATCATTTAGAATATATCTACAGATTTAGAAATAAAACCTGAAACTAGATAAATAAAAAGGCGTGAAAAGGCATAAATTAAAACTCCTAAACTTTAATAAACGTAAATATGTGTATGAAATTCAAACACAAATAAAAACAAAAATTATTTTGGAGAAAAAGCGTAATAAAAGTCAGTTTATATCTCCATTTAAGAATAAATCAAACTATCAGCAGCTACTGAAAAATTAAACTTACACTTAAAATTACAAAAGCAATTTTAATATGTCAAGTAATAAAACCAAAAAGCGTTTTAGTGAAAAGGCGTAATAAAAGTCAGTTTATTTCTCCATTTAAGAATAAATGAAATCTGCAGTTCTTGAAAAATTAAACTCATACTTTTAATAACAAAAGCAATTTTAATATGTTAAGCAGTAACACTAAAACTTATATTTGTTGATTCTTTAAGCAATGAAACAAAATACTAGGTGCATGAAAAAATTTAAATGTTGATTTATTTAGAAATTCACATTTAAACTTACGCAGTAACCCAGGAATGTTTCGTTACATCTGCTAACTGTAAAGAGAAAGAAAACATGATTTGCAGTCACAAATTAATAATCAAACATATGCAGAATATAATAACAAGTTAATAACAAGCATATGCAGTGTTAAATCTAAACTTTTAGATCATAAATAATTACAATGATTCATAGTAGGATAGTAAAAATAGTTTAATTTCGTTCCTCTTTAAATTCGCTGCCTGCTAGTAAGCTGAGTAAGACGGAATTTTTATATTTTACAGTCCTTAACAACCACATAGTTTTATTAAAAATGAATTTTAAAACGTTAAATAACCCTTTTTACTGCCATGTTTAATAATGTAATTTTAAAATATTAATGGTATTGTGGGGATAGTAGTTATCGACAATGTCAACATTCATCTGTGAAAAGGTACTCCAACATAAAATCGAAGTTAACATGTCTTATATTCCAGTGAATTGGAATTTTATTTTTGTAGTGGTAGAATACAAAACTCCCCCACCCGAATTTTATCTGTGATAGAACTCTATGTACGGATACCACTTGCTACCGTATTTGCGAAAGACCGAGAGAGCTGTATTAAGTTCACTGCGCTTGGAGCGTTTGTCCTGAGGGCAGTATTAAGTTCACAATTGTGTGTGTGTTACCTCCTGTGTTGCTATTAGCAATAGAGTGTTTACAGGCCGAAGTTGTGTGTGATCGAGACTGAGTAGCAACAGCGTGAGGAGGACAAAGTCGCTGTCACAAACAGCAAGTCAGCTGTTCAAATGTGGACCATCCATCTAAGGAGTGTAACAGCCGAGGTAGGCGAGTTCATATCGCGTCCGGGTCACCACTTCTCTTTGGCGAGATAGGTTGCGTGCATTAAATTCTGCATTTTAGAGTGGTCAATCGTCAAAGATAATAAAGGAAAAATACGAAATTTAAACATAACTTTAATGACATATTAACAACTGAATTAAAAGCACCCAGGATTATAATAAAACACGTAGAACAAAAGAATAGAAGTAAAGCAGAGCGTAAAGGAGAGAAAGAACAAAATTTTACTATGGTACTATATATACATTTCATTCAATTGAAATTCAGTTCAGTTCGTTATACTTCAGGATTGTTGTTGTTCATTAACGTCGCACTAGGGCTGCACAATGGGCTATTGGCGACGGCCTGGGAAACATCCCTGAGGATGATCCGAAGACATGCCATCACAATTTTGATCCTCTGCAGAGGGGATGGCACCCCCGCTTGACCTGCACGCGAAATCGAGCACTTTACAGTAAAAAAGTTTAACGAGGACAAATACCGCACACCCTCGATTCCTACGCAGACTAATCCAAGTGGTCACCCACCCGCACACTGACCGCAGCCAGTGATGCTTGACTTCGGAGATCTACTGGGAACCGTGTCTTAAAGATCTGTCCACTGCGGGACGAAGACGATTACAGAGAACTCATTGAATATACATAGAAGTTCACAAGTTCGCCAGGTCACTAACTTTGGTACTTGAACCTATGTTGATTACCCGCATTTTTGAGATTGAATTATTAAAAAAATCATTTCGCTCATTACTTAAAATTAATTTGATTTTTAGGGCCATATTTTTTGGCGGGAAAGTGGACGGGATTTTGAAAATTTTACTTTCTGTAAAGAACCACCTATAAACTTAATAACGTTAATTCTTAAACTTGATAAACTTGCTATAATAATCTTTAATTGCATGCTTCTAATTTACCATATTAATGAATTCTGTGCTCATAATTACAAATAAATTCTATGAGAAATGATCAAACGAACGAACTCATGATATCAAGTGCTAACCTCACATCTTGACCCTACACCAATCTTTACTATTTCTCACATTTATGAGCACGAAGTCTTTTAGTTAGCTTTTAATACAACAAATCATTCATTAGAAAATAACTTCCGATCGACATATAAAAATTAATGACGATAGAGGGAGGTATATTTCCCTCTAACTTATAAATGGTTACAAAATGATTCTATCAAGAAAATTAAATTTATTTTAAAACGTTTTTAGTTAAGAATACATGTTTTTTACTAATAAATTCATAATTCATTCATTATTTTGTTTTAAAAAAAATAATGTAAGTAATACAAAGAAATGCGTAACGGGTGTTTTGAACTCTTGGTAATCAAACAGGTTTTGAGATTCTCAGACCAGTCTTTCTCAATAGTAATTTATTAGATACCGATAACGGTATTACTTCATCTTTATTTAGAAATTCACATTCAACTCCTAACGCGTATACTTTTTTGACTTCATTTTTAACAAAGATTTAGAACCTGTATATTAAAATCTTTCACTGCGGAATACCTTGTACGGAAAAAAATGCGTACAAATGTTTACAACACACAAGTGTACAAGTTTATCAAAGCTAAATGTGTACACTCTGGCCACTTGAACAATAAAATGTATATTTAATCAATTAATCCAAATCGGATATTTTTCCGGAGATTGAGGTCTTTTCCTCACATTTTAACCCTTTAAAAGGTCGTGATAAGTATACTTCCCACCAATTTTTAATGTCGATGGGAAGCTATTTTCCCACTTATGATTTGTATGACCTTCCATCTACTGATAACTTTAGAAAATACAAAAAAATACCAATGAAAAGCTTCGTATATATAAATAGGGGTAACAGTAAAGGTTAACGTGCGGTCAAGAAGGTAGGCAAACACCAGGTTACTATTTTTTTTTATGCGTTCATTCATTTCATCATTTCTTATGGCGTTTATTTGTTATTGTCAACCCATAATTCATAAATTCGGTTTTTTACAGGCATAGAAGTTCACGTTTATGGGCAAATCTTTATAATAAGTGAAATTTTGAAAAAAAACATTACATTGCTAGAAAATAACACAAATATAATGGACTAAGATAAAAAAAAAATATATTCTCAGTAAAAACACGTATATAAAAACACATATTCAGAAAAGTGAACCATTAAGTTGGGTAGAAATAAAAAATATTTTTTTTAGAATTTCATTATAAAAAGTGAAATTGCATGTATAAAAAACTAGACAAAAATGCGGAAGTGTCAAATGAGTGAGCGAAGTCATGTAGAGTCCTGAAAAATCTAACAAAAAAAGACATGAGTTAAAAAAAAAACATGTTACGAGATCAAGAAAAAATAAAAGAACCAGACAATTTTTAGAATTAGCTGATTAGTTTGGAGATTTATTCCCTTTATACCCGCCAGTGTTTCATGCTCTTCACGGTGGGGGTCAGTATTTGTGGAGGTTGTTTTAACTTCTGGTAGGAGATTCAGGTAGAAGAATTTCTGCAGGTGTAAACTAAATTGCGTAAATCCACATTTCAACGATTAGGTAATTGCATATCATAATAGATAATTTCCCTAAGTATTTCTTTTTCATCAGATATTTTAAAATATGAAGAACACATTTTTTCACAAAAACACGAAACAATTAAATTCAGGGCAAATGAGTATTTGGTTGTTGTTGTTAATTTACGTCGCACTAGAGCTGCACAATGGGCTATTGGCGACGGTCTGGGAAACATCCCGGAGGATGATCCGAAGACATGCCATCACAATTTTGATCCTCTGCGGAGGGGATGGCACCCCCGCTTCGGTAGCCCGACGACCTGCGTGCGAGGTCGAGCACTTTACGGTAGCACAGTTTAACGAGGACCAATACCGCGCATCCTAGGACCCTACACAGAGTGATCCAAGTGGTCACCCACCCGCGCGCTGACCGCAGCCAGTGATGCTTGACTTCGGTGCCGTGTCTTAACGATCAGTCCACTGCGGGACAATGAGTATTTGGAATATATACAAACAAACCCAGAACGTCAAATGAAGAATTAGTCACGTCAATGCTATGACGTCAGAAGAGGATCTCAAGACTTCCGGTAGGGTTTGTTTATTTTTCTAGGATAGATGCTGGACATTTCTGTTGAGAATGGCTTTGTTTGTATTTAAGGTTTATACTGACCCGTTACGGGTATTTCAATTTATTTTTGCTTTTTTTATGTGCTGTTGTTGCGTTAAATAAATTGATTTTATAAAATAAAAAATAAATAAGAAAAACTGTTTCTTCAAGTTAGTTAGATTCGTTACAGTGATCCGAAAGGAACTGTGATAGAATGTGAGTCCAGAAATACTAAAAAAAAAAAATCAAAACTTCACAGAAATACTAAAAAATTCAATGCTAAACCTTTACTAATCCAAAATAATGATCTGAGCATGAATAATAATGACTGCATGAATTATATTAAAAATAGTGAAAAGAATAATACGATACGAAAAATGATGAATGAGTCATATGAAAAATAATGAAAAATTCAAAGTTAAACCTTTACCAAGCTACGAATGAATAATAGCGACTACATGAATAATATTAAAAAGAGAGAAATGAAAAATATGATATGATAAATGATGATGGGTGATATGAATAATAATGAAAAATTCAAAGTTGAATTTCTACTAAGCTACAATAATGACATGAGCATAAATAATAGTGACTATATGAATAATATTAAAAAAAGAGAAATGAAAAATATGATATGATAAATGATGATGGGTGATATGAATAGTAATGAAAAATTCAAAGCTTAATTTTTACTAAGCTACAGTTATGACATGAGCATGAATAATAGTGACTGTATAAATAATATTACAAATTGTGAAAGGAATAATGTGATATGATAAATGATGATGAGTGATATGAATAATAATGAAAAATTCAAAGCTGAATTTTTACTAAGCTACAATAATGATCTGAATATGATTAATAGCGACTATATGAATAATATTAAAAGGAGAGAAATGAAATATATGATATATGATAAATGATGATGGGTGATATGAATAAGAATAAAAAGTTCAAAACTAAACCTGTACCAAGTTACAATAATGACCTTAATATGAATAATAGTGACTGTATGAAAATTATTAAAAATAGCAAAATGAAAAATATGATGGGATAAATGATGATATGAATAATAGTGAAAATTTTTAAAGCTAAACCTTTACTAAGCTACAATAATGACCTGAATATGAATAATAGTGACTATATGAAATATATTAAAAATAGTGAAATGAAAAATATGATATGATAATTGATGATGGGTGATATGAATAATAATGAAAACTTCAAAGTTAAACCTTTATCAATCTATAATAAAATGACCTTGATATGAATAATAATGAATGTATAAAAATAATATTTAAAACTGGGCATAAAAGAAAACGATACACTTGAGGCAATTTTTTGGATTTGAAAAAAAAAAAAAAAAAAAAACTCGAATAAGCATTTGATTTATTTATTACTTGAAAGACTGTGTTTATTACACAATATGTTTGAGAAAATATCTCAAATTTTACTTTCCATTAAAGGATATGATAAATTAATTTTCGAAATGCCAAGAGAAATTGATATTTATCAAAGATGGATCGTGCTGAGTAGGCGATCGTTTCAAAATAAATTTTCTTACATAATTTGATTTAGTCGTAGGAGTTGCAAGTGCGTCACAGAACCATTTAGAAATTTTTGGAATAAATTCCTTTTAAAGATTCATGTTTCGTAAAGAAATTGTATCTAAAGTATTCAGATAATTTTATTTTAGAGTATAATTCAATTTTTTTCAAGAGGCTATGAAGAAAATTGCATTAGTATTTTTCAATAGTTCTAAAAATAAAACGAAGAGAGCTCAGCACAAATAACATTAGCATATAGATAAAAAACTAAAGTGTTGAGAGAAGATTTGAAATTTCCTTCTAAAGTTATTCCGGAAAAATCATTTCTGTCAAGAATGTTTCATTATATCCGCCTTAAATATATGTATTTAGAATCCTTGCAAAACAAAATAAGCGGTGCAAAATGGAGCTTAAAACAAATACTCAAGTAAGAAAAAAACATAATCACCATTGAAATCTGTCGACTAACAAAAAGGGGTCGGGATGAAAAACATTAAAAAACCTAGTGCGATGACATAACAAAATTTAGAGGTTTTATTCAATTCCAAACTGTTTTCTTTCGGCAAACAAACAAGTCCTGATATTTTCAGACCCGCTTTCATTACTAGTGCTTCGTTAGAGTTTAATTTTTCTTCTTTCTTTTGCTTAAATGTTAATTTACGAATAATTCTAAATACATGTAGTCCCTGGCCAAATTGTTAGACACCCTATAAGATTCTATGTAAAATGTCAATTATCTGGTGATACTATACAGCTTTATTGTTTTTACGCGATAGAAACCGGTTTGCACTTGCTTACTTTCGTGTATCATTGGGTTAAATTCAGCACTATTTTGACGATATATAATTTAAATTCGACGACTGGTTAAATTAGACGATGCATTATATAAATATAGAATATTCATATATACCTGATATACAGGTAATATTTTAGTATATTATAATAATTAGACCAAATTATTGGACGCACTGTGGTGTTTTAATAATGACAGATTTTGCACGAGTTTATAGGCAATACTTTTACATTTAAACATATATGTAATGGGTTTTTCTTCAGAATTTTTACATACTTCCGATTTGTATTTATTTTTAACGTATTGCATTACAATATTAACCCATTGATGCACGAGTATGGAAACCGGTTTCAGTCACAAAAAACAGTGTTTGTTTTTGGTTTTTGGTTTTGGTTGACAGTGTTTGTTTTTGGTTTTTACGAAATATTTTTTTTTAAAATTTTTTTTAAGAAAAATAAAATCGGGGTTGCGCAAATAGCAACTTCGTTTTTAGCCATATTAGAACTTTAAAACTCTTTTAAGATAAAGGTATTGAAAACTTACATACTGCATACGATATTTATTTACTTTGATTTTGTAAGTACCTAATATAACTCAATTCCAGCAGTATAAAGGACATTCACGAAGAAGAAGGTATTTAAATATTCTAAGGAGAAAGAATGCGTGAATGTCCTAAAAATGACTAAACTTTCATGACATGTAAATGACGTGATTTACGCTGCATCATTCGTGACAGCGACATCGTAATTACGACAGAAATAGACATTTTTTATGACTCTATAAAACTATCAAAATACGACTTTTACACGAAGACGATTCTATAGTTTTCAGATACTGTTTTTATTAAAGAAACTTCTCTAAACTTTAACTTTTCGTGAAAGGTTTTAAGAAATTTAGGAGAAATAGGATGGGGTTTTGTTTTCAAACAGATGCAGTAGTTATTTAAGTTCCCTCTTTTTTTTTTGCTCCCCTCAACAATCCCCTTAATTGCTTCTTGTTCATCAATGTTTAGTTTTGCTTAAACGTCAATATTTCCCACAAAAACTTAGAACATTTTGATTTCAAAATATGCAATTACTGAAGCTTTGCGCAAGGCCATTTTGTTAATCGTACCAAACTCAACGATTACACAGATATGAAAAATAATAATCGGAACTGGAAAAAAAAATTAACGGATACAGATTTCGTAACTCAATAAGAAGTCCACTTGTACACGAGACTTATAAAAATTCAAATAGGGAACGGTTTTTATCATTATTTATTAAGTTTTTTTAAAAAAATGTGTATCTGGCAACATATAATTTCTCTTTCTTTTTGTTACTTTTATTTTTAATTTTTATTCGAGAACGAGCTTGTGAAATAAAAAAAATAATTATCTCGTGAGGGAACGATGAATTTTCTACTGCAATGCATAAAATTTTTTTATTTAAAGCAAAAAAAAAAAAAAAAAAAGTATAGTGAAAAAAATCCCGAAACAAAGCACTTGAAATTGCAATAACGTTCAAATTTAGAAAAAAAAAGGTGGCGATAAGTTTATAAATGAAAAGGGCCTTTCAGAACGTCAAATTTTAACTTTTTAGTTTTATTTTAACCGACACTAGATCAGCAAAGACAGATTTTGTTTTACTTCAAGTTTAACAGTTGATAATTCTCGAATTCACAGGCGAATATACATTTTACTACAACACACTTTCTTAATTTCCATTTTTAAAGTCTTATTTATTCTGCGCAGCAAAACAAAATGCAACGTAAAGCAAAAACAAATAA
Organism: Parasteatoda tepidariorum; assembly: GCF_043381705.1. Lineage (NCBI taxonomy): Eukaryota > Metazoa > Arthropoda > Arachnida > Araneae > Theridiidae > Parasteatoda > Parasteatoda tepidariorum. Next base: position 89,789,687 of record NC_092209.1, read on the forward strand.
GAGAAAATTCGAAAAAATGCCTAAAATGTTAATACTTTCTAACAAATTGGTACGAAAGAAAAGCTCTCTTAAATTCATCAACAAATATGACTCCATCAGCAGAACTAATTTTAGCTCTGTAATTGCATTCTTTCGGCCTGTAAGGAATTTTTTACGTCAGGTTCTACAACTAATAATCTCCAACTGATATTTGATTTTTTTTTATTTCATCGTACTACCTGTAAAAACATTTTTCTAAAAATGAAATTTCTAGTTTTTAAGTCTTTTACATGATGTGCAGAAAAACAAAGTAAAACATTGAGGTGAACATCTAAATCTATTCTAGATGTATAACGAAAAAGTACAGGGGTTCGTGCGCTGGCTGACCAAGCAGTGATTTCAGTTTCGAATCATCGTGAAAAATGAGCCGCATTAGCCTTTTAAAAGAGCGACTCAATTTTTAAGTGGTAGAGCCGTGATTGCTGAGGGGATAGAACGTTCGCCTTTTAATGAGGTGAACAAGGTTCGAATCCCAGCGATGGCTAATCGATAATAATTTCGCATCCGGGTTGCACCGACCACAGTGCTGACGTAAAATATCCTCAAATACTTTGACGGAACACTGGTTAGAGTCTCCTTGCCATCAGGCTAACCGTGGAAGGTTTACTCCTTGACCTGGTTTTCCTCTTCATGTAACGCAAATGCGGGTTAGTTGCATCAAATAGTCTCACACGAAGGGAAATTTCTCCTTATACTTGATCCAGGAGTTCCCTTGTTTTCTGAATCGGGTTCAAAATTACAAAGCTATGGAGTTTAATATTTGTAGCTGTAAACCCAAAAAATTGGATCGGCTGTTCAACGACGGTTATAAAATAAAATAAAAAGTAGAAGTATTTCATTATCGGAAATGAATCGCGTAATCTAAATAGTTTTGTTTACCTTATCATACTAATAAAAAATTTTCGACGTGAAAGCAAATCGTAATGCGTTTTTTAAAGCTATGTAGTAAAAAAACACAAGGCAACACACTTTTATTTATCATGTTATGGTTTTTTTTATTGGCTCGGAAAATTCCTTAAACAAGTGCGACACAAATCATTTCCTCTGACAATTTAAACCAAAATAAGTTGATCCAAACTGATGCGTTTCAAACTATTTCGACTTGGGTTATTAGTAATTTATGAATCAAATTGGGCAGAAAAGTTTTAACTAAATTTCCTTTACTGGAGCTAAGTTAGTTTGAATTAATAATATTTTATAAACCAAAGTAGTTTCAAATAAATTTTATTAATTTAAGCTAATTTAGTTTTAATTATTATTTCTATTATTTCATGAAGCAAATAGTTTTTTTTTTTATTAAAAATATGTGATCAAAACTACGAATCAGGTTCAGAAAAAAAGTAACGTTATGGAAAAATTCATTTTTTTTTTCAAATTAAAACTTATTTTCGTATGAAGAACCTATTGAAACTATTTTTTATATCTTTTTTCAGATATTTGTCACAGCGGGAATCCAACTCTTCAGCAAAGAAAGATGCTGAACCTTTCAATCAATCTTGAAATCAAAATTTTATTTGCGCTCTCATCATTGTCAGAGCCGAAAATCACGCTTTGCTCAAGAACAAGTGGCAGTCTGCATGTGCAAGGTCGGTGGTGTACAGGGGATGATAGAATTCCTCCTATTGTGAACAAGGTTTTGACTCACATAATCAGAATGGAGATGTGCTTTGTCATGAAGTAGCACATCACATTTTCTGACCTTTGCATACATTTTGGTTTGCGTTACCAGTTTTCTCAATTCTTTGCTATCAAAAACAGTATTACAGAAAGCACTTAACACTTGGCAAGATCATTGATCGTCTTGAACACTGAATGCACATAAATACAGCACAATCTGGCTATAATAGCGTCAGTATACAGGAAATCAACATCGTGTGCGCATGCGTTGAAAGTAAACACTGCACAATCCGGCTGTAATAATGTCAGTAGACAGAGAATGAACCACGTGTGCGCATGCGTGGTATGAATTAAATGATATACTTACATCTATCCTCTTGTTAGGAGAGACCTGAATCATAGCTCTGAGGAGGTCTTGACATTCGGGTGGAACAAAATGAGGAATATGGAAGACGCCGCGTTTCACTTTTTCTAGCAGCTGACGGAGGTTATCGTCATCAAAAGGTAAGGCACCCTGGAACATTTTAAATAATAATTACAAAACCGTGTATTATTTCTAGTCAATTGTTTTTATAATCCTTACAATAAAGTTTTTATACCATAAATGAAATGATAATTACCAGTAAGTAGCAGCAACGAGCAAAAATACAAAAAATTGAAACAATCAAGTATTGGGAGAAATTGGTCTTCGTACAGGACTTTTTTGATGGAACTAACTCGCATTTGCGTTACATCGAGAGGAAGACCACGAGAACTCCCCACGGTTAAACTGAAGGCAAAGGGACTCTAACTGATGATTCGTCTACCTTTGAGGATATTTCACGGCATCACTGTGGTCGGTGCCGGATGTGGATTCGTATCAACCAGCCATCGTCGGAATTCGAACACGGTACATCTCCTTGGAAGGCAAACGCACTATCCCTTTAGCCATGGCGTTTATAAAAATATTTTGTAAAGAGTGATAATTGCGGGTGACCGTAAATATTTTTATTTGTAAAATAGGGAGTCAAGCCCCAGTTCGCTGACTCTCACCCGCTCCCATGATAGCTTCACACTAACTGCTGTTTCTTGGAGCCGCGATGGCTCAGGGGATAGAGCGTTCGCCTTCCAATGAGGTGAATCGAGTTCGAATCTCAGCAATCACTGGTCGATACGAATCCCCCTTGCTCGAACTACAGTGCTGACGTGAAATATCCTTAGTGGTAGACGGATCATAAGTTAAAGTCCCTTCACCGCCAGGCTTACAGTGGGAAGTTCTCGTGGTCTTCCTCTCCATGTAACGCAAATGAGAGTTAGTCCGATTAAAAAGTCCTTCACGATGGCAAATTTCTCCCAATACTTGATATAACAGTTCCCTTGATTTCTATATCGGGTTCAAAATATCAAGGCTATCTGAGTTGAACATTAGTAGTCGTAAACCCCAAAATTGGGTCGACCCACCGACTGATCACAGACGGTTATGATATAAAATGTAATAAATGCCGTTTCTTGGCATAAAAGAGTTAAAATAATTAAATTAAAAATATATGTGATCAAACACGGAATTTTACAAAGCATATAAAGAACCTGATGCCATTACATTTATAAAAATTCAAAGCATTAAATGGGCAGGCCACATTATAAGAATGGAGGATAGCGGGACAACCAAAAAAGTTTTCTGTGCCAGGCCAACAAGTACAAGAAAAAGAGGACGACTAAACCTAAGATTTTTAGACTGCCTTGAAAAGGACCTACAAGTTTTAAAGATAATAAACTGGAGAACCTTGGCTGAGGGAAGAATGTCTTGGCATAGGCTTGTTGAGAAGGCCAAGGCCCATCCTGGGCTGCCGTGCCAATGAAAAGAAGAAAAATATATGTACTAAAAAGTACACTTTTTCCTCCACTTCCAAATATTTCCCTTGTGATACTATTAAGATCTATTAGGGAACATAAATCATTTTTCTAAGCAATCATTTTTTGAAATATCATTTATAATTAAAATTTATTGTTATAACAAAGTTGTTGAGTTCACAATGTTCTTTCTATTGGCGAGTTCACATCACGTCCGGGTTATCAATGTGTGGAAAAAGCTTTCGACTATGCCAACCTTCATTTATCAAAAGGTACCTCAAGATAAAATCGAGTTAGCATGTCTTATATACTAATGAAATGATGTTTAATAATAGTAGTGGTAGTTAACGCCACAGGATGAACATAAATAATTTTTCTTAGTAATGAATTTTTAAAGTAATATTTAAAATTAAAGGTATATCGCTATAATAAATTTGGTGTGTTCACAACCGTAATTTCATATTATGTTAACCAAACAGGCTGATACATAAAATTAAATTACTTCATTCAGACATCGTTTAGACATAAAACGTTTAGACATCGATTAAAATAAGTTTATCTTCTAATGTAGCGTAATAAAGCAATATGATGAAATAAAGAAACAACTCTTTTAAGGGGTCACAGTACCTTTGTAACATTTTTTGAAAATAAAGGTATAATCAATCATCCATTTTGTGGATGCTTTACATGCTCATTTAACTTATAATCAATAATTTATCTTCAAAAAATAGTTAAACTAATAATTTTTTTTTAAATTTAAAAAAAAATTGAAGAAATTCACAATTTTTAAGCCCTTAAGGTTTTTTCTATTTTAACATATTTTCAAATTTTTTTTTCTTAGCGCTTACAATATTCACCTTAACAATGTTGTGCATTCATTTGTTCATATATCAATTAGAACATTTTATATAGATTGTTTTGTACAAAAGTATGGGGAAAAAAGGTTAAATTTCCTGTTAGGTATATATAACATGCTGTAAAAATTGTAATAGCTCATAAAATGCTTATTCCATGCAAAGTGTATTATACTTAAGATAATTAAAACACAAAATTATCATCTATGAGTTGAAGCACTTTTTTTCAGCGCATTTGAAATAATTTGAAGTTTTACTATAAGCAATAAAGAAATATCAATACTTTGGTCATTTATTGGGTACTGTGAGCCCTTAATTTTAACTATACATTTTTTTTTAAAAGCATATTAAATAAAAAAAGTAATAACAGCAGAATAAAATAAGAAAAATAACTATTTCAGGTAAAAACCCTTAAATTTATGATACAGAAATATTGAACAGGAAAACAATACCTTTATGACATTTAATTATATAATGCTGATGACAAGCAAAAAAATATGCAGATTAATGCAGGAAAATATGCCACATGCTTTTCTGGCCTATAAAATTGTGCTGACACCAATTAATAATGTTTCACCATCATTAGATTTTTATATATAGTTAAAAAAAAATAAACATTAGCTGTTTTATCATTCAATATCTTATTAAGGTGTTTGTATTGATTTAAAAAATAAAGAATGTAAAAAAAAAAAAAAAAAAAAATAAGTCCATTCCTACTTAGTTCAACAAAGAAAAATTTTATTTTAGTTACTTATTATTAAATAATTAAAAAATTATCTCCCGTATAAAATAAAAAATAATTAACTAAATTTAATTAATGTATTAATATCTGGAAAAAACTGTATTAACATCATACTCTACAAGTTTTAAAAAAAATGTATTTGAACTTGAGTGGATGAGTAAAAAGTATTTAATTAACGATTGAAAATTTGAATAAGATATAGGGAGAATGTGAACTAATAGTGGGAATTTAAAAAAATAGATGTTTCTAATAATCAGAGATACGAAGTACCTTAAAATGTGGAAATGAAAAGTTGATATTCTGAGCAGATATATGAAACAGCATAAAAAATATAAATGAACATAAAAGCACAAATGAAAATTAGATTATAAGCATACAGCTATATCGATGCCCCTGAAAAGCATAATCTTAAATTTGCAACCCACAACTGTATGAGTAATGTCGACGATGATGTATGTTTACAGCATCGAAACAGCTGTATGCTTTCATTCTACAAAATACTATTATGAAAGCTTTCTTACCACGAGTAAAGCATACAAAATAACACCACAACTCCATACGTCTGCCTTGCGGCCATCATACTTCTCACCCTGCAATAAAAACAGAAATAAAATCAATTTAAACATAGACAAAACAATATTATCATGCTGCATTATTGAAGTGTTCTTATCATATATGGCAACGTTACTTTTAAAAAGTAACGAGTAAAAGTACAAGTATTTTTAAAAAAAGTAACGAGTAAAAAGTAAAAAGTTCTTATTTTAAAAAGTAACGAGTAAAAAGTACAAGTAAAAGTACAAGTACTAAACAAAAAAAGTAACGATTTAAAAGTACATTTCTAGGAAATCGAAAATTCAAAGTAACCTAAAATTTTATTGAATAATATTCTTATGTTCTTTAATGTTTTTGCAAAATTGTTGTTATTTATTTAATTATTTTTAATTTTGAAAGTTATGGATATTAATTTATTTTTAAATTCGGAAGAATATTATAATATAATTTTATAATATAATCGTATAATATAATTTTAAAATCAAATATAATTTTAATATCAAACTTTTTATGGATTTGCACGAAAAAGAAATTTTATCTATTGATTTTAATTTTTAGTTTATTATTTTTATTTATTTAAATTACCATTGATTTAAAATTGTTTTACTCTTTAGAAACGCGTTTTAAAAACACAAACATAAACAAAGCAAACACGGGGTTTCAGATAGCTTTGTGATCTTTGAGCTAGTAAAAAATAATTGAATGTGCAGTATAAGTTGAAACAGAAGGTATTTAAACACGAAGTTAGCTGTGAATGCATATATATTGCACATTAATTTTATAAATTAAAAAAACATAAGCATTTTTTTTAAATTTAATTTTTTGTTTTTTTAGAAAGCTTACCGAGTTTTAGAAAAAAGTAACGATTTCATTCGATATTTCCGTTACAAATACTTGTACTTTTTCCCTAAAAAAGTAACGAAAGTACAAGTAAAAGTACTAAATTTAAAAAGTAACGAAGTACAAGTAAAAGTACGTACTTTTTACTTGTTCCGGCGGTACAAGTAACGAAAGTAAAAGTACTGCCATATATGGTTCTTATACTCTTAAAGTCGGACCTATTCCATTCTATTTGTATACTTCTATTTATTCTATTCTATAACAGAAAACGAAGAGAGAATTTCGATATTGCAATCAGTTCATATTTTCAGAAACTTTTCCGAATTTTAATTAGCCGGCTAGGTGGCCGAGCTGCCAGCGTGCCTGACTGTGAAGCCAGTGGCTGCGGGTTCGAATCCCGTATTGGGCATGAATGGTTTTCTTTCTGTGTGTTGTTGTCTGTTGTGTCAATGTGGCCCACCCTATGAACGGGTATCTGTGGCAGTGTGGAATGGGTAATGTTGCTCGCCTCCGTGACTTAGGTTCACAGGTGACCACTGGGTGACGTTAAATGAGCAACACTTCCGGCATCTTACTAGGTGAAGAATGAATGTTCAGTGCCTACCGTTAAAAAAAATCAATTAAACTGATTGAATTATTTTTTCGCCATCTACATCATTATAAACACTTAATAGAATGAGAGCCACATTTGTAAATAACGATAAATGCTCTAATATCTTGGTCAGCTGTTCGCAAATGGTGTTCCGGGGAAGGAAGTCGTAGTTTCCGAGACACAGGACTTGTTTGCGATATGCAAGACACGGATATGCAAAAAATCTATAATGAATATATATGACAGGAACATCATTTCTGTTAGGTAACATGATTCATCAAGATGGAAGTAACGGGATTCATCAAACACAATCTCAAAGAGATTTACTAAATTATCTGTGACAGAAATAGTTGACAGTTTACTCAAAGATGTGGTGAAGAAAGGTGTTGTTTCTTGATTGTTGAACAAGTAATTTCGAGATCCGTGATTTATGTTAAACTACGATCTGATTAGTGTTAAGCACGATGATGGCTTGATGATGGTGACTTGATGATGACTTTTTTGCCCCATATATTCGCTTAACTCGATTCGGTGGTAAATGAGGTTGATAATTTAGGGCTCCGTCATAAAAAACTTGAAAACAGCTGAACTAGGGGCTTGCGATGAATTTTTTTCCAGCATGTCCAAACAATGCCCATCCAGATCATAACACCAACTTCTACATATTTCACAGTCAGAAAGTCTGGTTTTAGTTAGGTTTGGGTGTTTTTCTAAACCTATTTTCGTCTCTTGAAACTAAAAATACCAAATTTACTTACCTAAAAAGTATTACCCTTCCCTAAAAATCAGGTGTTTTATTTTTCGACAAAAGTTTTTCTAAGTCTGCCCTTTACTCGAGACATGAGTTTAAATCGGATTACCTTTCTTACACTGCCATGCATGATGTAGGCAAAGAACGCATGATGAAGGCAGTGTTACGAAACTCGGTTGCATGGTGAGAAGTTAGTTAGCTAAGCAGGACTTGATTCCATAATGAACAAAATTGATAACTTAAACATACTTTTCTTCATAACCATCGGTGAACAACCGACATAATTTTTGGGTTTAAGACTACTAATATTCAACTCCGTAGCCTTATAATTTTGAACCCAATCCAGATGACAAGGGAACTCCTGGATCAAGTATTGGGAGAAATTTGCCTTCGTGGAGGACTTTTTTTTTAAGGAAATTATTATTACATGTATACGTTAGAATAGTTTTCTTGCTTTAATAAAAATGCTCCTTTTTTCAGCCTTACGCAAGCGTTGACGGGAGGGAATGAGTGAGAAAAAATAACGGATTTTAATAAAATCAAAACATCTTGCAACTTTGTAACGGTTTGAGAATTGAGCCATAATGGGTCAGGGTATAGAGAGCATTCGCCTTCTTATGAGAAGAAACGGGTGCGAATCCCAGTAATGGCTGGTAAATAAGAACTCCGCATCCGGCTTGCACCGACCACAGTGCTGACGTAAAATATCATCAGTGGTAGACGGATCTGGGTTAGAGTCCGCTTCCTATCAGGCTAACAATGGGAGGTTCTCGTGGTTTTTCACTCCATGTAACGCAAATGCGAGTTAGTTCCATCAAAAAGTCCTCTATGAAGCCTAAATTTTCCCCAATACTTTATCCAGGATTTCCCTTGTCTATTGGTTCTAAATTACAAGGTTACCGAGTTGAACATAAGTAGTCGTAAACCCAAATAATTGGGTCGGCTGTTCAGCGACGGATATAAAATAAAATATATTTTGCTTTGGATTATAAATCTGTAGGACTCCATTCGTCCACTAGTAATCGTTATATAAACAGAACAGTAACTGGTTTAGTCGTAAAAAAGAGGGATAAATAATAATTTGAGCTACATAAAATAAAGAAAAAATGCGAATATAGCACAAATACAGGTACAGAAATATACATGTTATAAGTTCAATTTTATAAACAAGAAAACCTTCTTCAGTGACTAAGCACCAAATGTCTGTAGAAAAGGAACGAGGCAAACAAGTACAAAGTACAAACTAGCGCAAACATTAAAGCTGTCTGTATTTTATAAATAGTTTTGTGCTCTTTAACGTTGTTTGCCTTAGTTTGTATTTTAGCACAAAGGTCGCCCACTTGTGTATTTAAGTACAAAGTAGTGTAACCAGAAGAGGAAAAAGAACAAGATAACAAAAGAAGAGTGATAAGAAGCAGGTACGAGGAATAAAAAATTAAAATAGAATAGATTTCCAAACTAAAGATCATTAACTAAATTATGAATTTTTTTTTAATGGGAAAAGATTCCCAGAAGTCAAGGTCGGTAAATAAAGATAATTGTTAAAGATTTTAGCAGAAGAAAACTGAAACCAATGATTATAATTCGAACTACGTAAGACGATGGAAGATCCTTCAATATCGTGATTTTGGACAAAGATTTCATGTTCTTTGATTCTAATTTTAAAAATGAGTTTAGTTTTTTAATATTCGCAAAACCGCTCTGACAAGAACCACACCCCAGTTATTAATATCTGAAATAGGTTCTTTAGGGTTGATGAAATATAATTTGCTTATAGGGAAAGAAACGACTTTAAACTCAAATTTATTCAAAGTCTTATCAATTTGGGCACTGATTTTATGCCATTTAGTTTTATGATCCAAATTTGCTTGAGCAATAATTCACACATTTTCTAATTAGCCTAAAATTACATGAGCGGATTCCAATGAGCTTAATAAATATCAAGCTAAATAGAACTGAGCCGTGACTTTTCCACTCAGCCTGGCATTTTGCGAAATAACAGATATCTGCAAAAAGCTAGATTTTTTTTCCAATTAATTAAATAAGAGCCGCTGTGGCATAGAGAGTTCGTCTCCCAGACTTGATGTCGTCGATTCAAATATTGCTCCCGGCTCGTACCGATTACAGCGCCGACAAAAATATCAACAGTTGTTGATTGATTATACACAAATAAGGATTAGTTCCATAAAACTAAATTTGACACGAAACCTCGATTTAAGGTTTCCTCGATTTAACCTCGATTTAAGGTTTTTATACAGAAATTTGTTTTCCTAGGTTTTGGATAAGGGTAATGTGAGTAGAATAAAGCAGATTGTCACAGAGCTCGTTTTAAGGTTGGAAGGTTTACACGTAAACCCTATTGCAAACCTTTTTAGGTTTACATTAAAAGGTCTTTGTTGAGTGAAAATAAACCTTCATTTGCTATCTGGGAATGTTGGTTGAATAGAGTGATTTTCCTCTCTCATACATAATTTAAAAATTTTAGTAATGCCTTGATACTTCTGTAATTAGATATTTTTGCTGATATTCAAAATAGCGTACTTCGTAAAACGCGAAAAAAAGAACAAGAAAAATTTCGAGTGTTCTTGTTGGAATTTTCAGAAAATCACCGGAATTTTCAAAACGAAGTGAAAATACAATGGTTAGCAATACATAACTCGGGGAAAAAAATCGAAAAATAACTTGGATTTGAAATGAAATCGGCACAAATGAAGAGTGTTAGAAAATGATTATTCAAAATAAAAATTTCCTGCATCGTAATAAAAAAAATTGGAATGTTTAAAAACGTAGCTATAATCGCTGTGAAAACCACAGAAATTGTGATTGAAACTAAACAAATTAATCAATCAAAAAATTATTTCCTTTGTTTGTTCAATTTTTCAAATAAATGATTTTAAAAAAAGTAATAAAGATGTCTTCCATATTTTCCCGTTTTTCGTATAGGATTGTTCACATAAACGACAGAAAAATATTCTGCCTGAAATAAGTTTGTCTCGAAAGTGGGCTAACTTGTCATAAATATACAATTCTTGCATCTTTAATTCTTTAATACAACTATTTTGACGAAAACTAGTGGATTATTGGAATAGTCATAATAATGGATTATATGCTGTTTTGTTACATCAAGTTTTTACTGTATTAAAAAAATTACATCCCGATCACTTATTTCTATCAAATTGCGACTTTTTTAAAATTGTTTTCCCGTTTCATTGGAACTAATCATCTGCTCAACAAGTTTGTGCTTAACAATAAAACAATTCTAACTTGCAGTTCATTTTAACAATAAGCATATTCATTGTTTAAATCTGTTATTTAAATACAACTTTCAATTCAACAAAATTATGTCCTTTTTTCCATACCAACAATACTCTAATTTAATTGTTACAAGATTAATAACGAAACATTGCTTTGTTTCAGTCATTTACATTTTGATAGTGGTGCGATCAACTTGTCCTTATTAAGCTCTTTTCAAAAAAAGCGTTTTAAATACCCACTGGCATTATGAAGTGGTTTAGAAAGATCTGCAAGTTCTTTTCCAAACTCAATTGCTGTCCAATGCACAGCGTTGGTCACGCTGAACCTTGTTCAGTTGCAATTGGATTTTCTGAGCCAGACAGAGTAATTGTTCTGTATGGCCCAGAGAGATTGATTTAATCTCTCTGAGTGTCCGGATAAGTAGCATCAGCATGTTCTGAGGGTTACGCTGTGTCCGGACCTTTCCTTGCAGTTGCTTTTTCTGTGATTTTTGGCTTTAAGACAATTAAAAATCAAAATATTGCTTGCATTTTACACGATTTTTGGCCGAAGGACAATTAAAAATCGAATCACTATCTGCTTTTTATACGGTTTTTGGCAGGACAATTAAAAACCGACCCTATCCGATGTGGCACCACCTTGTCGCGGTGGATAGGCTTTAAACAAAGAGTGCCACAACAGCTTCAGTAACTAGAAAATAAGAAGAGAATACTTTGATCACTGTATATTAGACAAAATTATAAGTTTATATTCTAACTTAATAATACTTCTAAACGTAAATTTACATATTAACCACTGTTTAAGCTCATGGAAGATATTGAATGTTTTTAAATATTTTCACATTGAAACAAATCTTTTAGTCACCACACAATTCATAATTAATATCATTGATTAAAATGTTTCAATTCATGTAAATTAATAGTTTTAAAAAATTTCATTGAAATATAAGGATTTAATTTAGAACGAGAAATTTTTGAAATCTAAGAAATGTGATTTAATTCGATTAAATAAAACCTCGCTATTTCAATGATAAACTTGGGTTTATTTCCATTTAAAAAGCAAAACCTAACTGTTATCAAACATTTAAAAAATTTTATCTATGTCAATTTTTGATTATTGTAAACCCGAGAAACTAGTATATTTTATAAGGCTTGAAAAAGGTAATCCTTGAAAGTTAGAAAAATAATTAACATTTATATTAAATTCACACTTATTTTATATTTAAGATTTACGTTAAATATACTTAGACGTACTTAACAAAATACAGTAAAAAGTTCTCTTAACAGTTTTTTGAAAACCTCACCAGGTTTCAGGCCATTCAAGATATTTAAAATAAATATGATCTCTTTAGAAGTCTAGGAAGAATTTAAAAACGAAGTGAAAATTTGATATTATTTATTTATTAATTATTTTTTTTTTTACATTGCTGGAATGTTTGGTATTATATTGTCACCCCTGACACCCTTGAAAGTCAACCTCGATTTAAGGTTTTTATATAGAAGGTTGTGCTCCAAGGTTTTGGATTAGGGTAGTGTGTGTAGAATAGAAAAGAGTGTCACAGATCTCGTTTTAAGGTTAGAAGGTTTACACGTAAACCGCATACTAAACCTTTTTAGGTTTACATTAAAAGGTTTTTACTGAGTTAAATAAAACTTTATTTTGCTATCTGGGAAGGATACGCAGTATGACATTAATAGTTGTAAACTAACTATTGAAATGGGCCGTCCATTCAGTGCCGGTTATAAAATCAAAAAATTGGTCTATGGCAAACTATTCCAAATAATACAAACACACCAAAACTAGTTAACAGAATCCTAAGAATAAAAAAATCTACATGGGGCTCAAAATAAAGAAAGTTTGTTTTAAGACAAAAAAAAATATCTTTAAATAAAAATATAAACACTTAAATTGCGTGCCATATGTAACAAAAGAAGAAATAATCAAAAAAAGAGCGGGAAACACGCAGCTGCAATATTAGTCTTCGTATTCGAAAAAGAAAGAAACGGAATAAATACTGAAGGACAAAAGCAGTTACATTTGTTCGAACTTGGGGGGTGGGGGGCAGAAGAATTCATGATGTTTAATGCATGAGCAGTGCTGTTATTTTTACAAGCAGGAATTGATTTCTTTTTTCAATCTCAGTCTCCAATTGAAATGATATAGATTTTGATTTGATTCTATATTTAGAATGCATTTATACTTCGCTAACCTCTTAAGAAAACAGATTTTTAAGCTCTTAGATTACGATTGAATGCATGTCTAAAATAACAGTATTGAAACCTGAATTCTATTTATTTTAAAATCATGAATAATATTAAACGATGCGTAAAATAATTTTATTATAAAAGTAGGCGGATTGTTACTTTCTGTAAGCATCGTTTCATTTTTTTGAAATAAAATTTATTAACTTCAAATAGTTTCAGATTAAGTTTCATGTTTTTTTTAACAAATAGTATACTTTTTTACTAGATATTCTATTCTGTATTTAATTTACTTTAAAATTTTGTTAAATTTAAAAATTTTGATTACATTGTATTTTTAGAATGTGATATTCGTTTCTTTGAAGAGAGATCTTGAAGTTCTTTGATTAAGATTGAATAAAATAATTGCATTGAAATTGAATTTTATCTATTCTTTTTAAATCATGAATAATTTTACCAATGCATAAACCAATTTTGTTAGAAATGTAGTAAGATTATAACTTTTTAAAGCAATGCATTCTTTTCATTTAACTTCTTTGAATTAAATTTACATTAATTCAAAATAGATTCAAAGGATATTTTTCTTAACGAAAATTTTAGTAACTAGTTAGTTGTTTTTTTTAAAGATATTCATTTCTGTGTTTCATTTCTTCGAAAGTTTTGTGAAAGTTCTTCGAAAATCATTTTTTTAAAGTTTTAATTCAAAAACCTAATGAAAAAAGGTTCTAATGGGCATTTTATTAAGTCTGGAAAAACCAACTATAAAAAATATTGCTACAACAGGTAACTGTTTACAAAATAAATGATTAATTAAAAACAGCCATATTTAATGCCCAAAAAATTATTGCTCCGATCAAAGCTGTTCAGCCGGTAGTTGAAACATTCGATTACAATTTTTTCTGAGAGTTTGACTCCGATTGTTAAATTTTTCACCGAATCCTTGGACAATTCCGACTGTTAAAATTTTTCACCAAATCCTTGTACGACTCCGACTGTTAAATTTTTCACTAAATCCTTGTACGACTCCGACTGTTAAATTTTTCACCTAACTCCGACCGTTAAATTTTTCACCAAATCCTTGAACGACTTCCACTGTTAAGTTTGTCACCAAATCCTTGGACAATTCTGACTGTTAAATTTTTCTCCAAATCATTGGGTGATTCAAACTGTTAAACTTATCATAAAGTTTTTGGAAAATATTAATATTTAGTAAATGTTAATTACAAATTATGTATGGAAAATTAGAGTTAAAGGTATTTTATTTATAATTGCCTTTTATCTCGTAAATTAAGAGTTAAAGAAATTATTTTGATTATAAAGAGGTAAAGAAATTATTTGAAATTATTTATAATGTATTTATACAAGATATTGAAATCGTAAAAAGTCATTAGAGGGTTCGGGAATTTCGCAAATTATATAGAAAAATTCGTTGAAGGAAGATTGTAACGCCTACTTTTTAATATAGTAACCAAGTAGATTGATGCTTTAACGTTGCATTTCATATCATACTTATAATTTTTGATATTTAGTGGTGAAAAAATTACTTAAAACGAAAAATACTAAACTAAAAGTAAGGACCGGAAAGTATAAAAACTGAGCCGAACGCTGGGGGTTAAATCGTCTTTTGGGTTCGGGTAATAAAAATTTGTTAAGGTAGGCCGGGTACGGGGTAATTGTCAGGTACCCGGTGCATCCATGATGCAGTCTACAAATATGCAGAATACTTTAAAATGCAGAATATGTAGACTTTTCTTTTTAGTCTCACGAAAATGTTTATACTAAAAACCTTTTTTCAATAGAGCAAAAATATGGCAGTTTCAAACCTTTCATCCTAAAAGGATTGAACATAATTTTTAAAGCTTTTTTTTTAAAAAAGTGTTGTGACTTAAGTGAATGGTCATTTAGGTCCATAATGAAGTTTTAACTGATGTCGCGCTAGCTATAGGATCAAATTGCTTTGCCCATTAAAATTTCATGGTGGATTTTAGCTGAGCATGCAAGATGGTGCAAAAATGAACCTTACAATGACATATATTTAAGATTATTTTCACCTTGAGACTCGCTCTATTCAACGATTTTTTCACGCTAAGAGAACCTCGATTTAAGGTTTTTATATAGAAGGTTTCTTTCCAAGGTTTTGGATTAGAGGGTAATGTGAGTAGAATAAAGCAGATTGTGACAGATCTCGTTTTAAGATTAGAAGGATTACACGTCAACCGCATAAAAACCTTACTAGGTTTACATTAAAAGGTTTTTGCTGAGTGAAAAAAAGCCTTATTTTGCTACCTGGAATTGATTTTAATACTAAACATGCCATAAATGGTCAAATGACCGTTTGAGAACTTTTGCATCGAGAATGCGCTTACAGAATGAGCTTACCATCTTATTGCTTTTGTGCATTTGACTTCATGACTTTTTCTAATAATTATATACAGTTAATATTCTATTATTATTTTTTTTTGTATTTTGTTTGTATCGAATAATTCTTGTCGTATACCTATCTCTTCCACAACCGGTCATTTGACCGGAAGAACAATTTAATGCTTTTTAAGGCTCAGAAATTACGATGTAATGCGTGTTCAATGTATTGCATTCAATGAGTTGCACGTATCTGAAAGGACTGTTGCGCAATTAGTTCAATCAGAATAACTGAATTCAAATTTCCAGCAAGTACCTAAAATTATAGATTGACGTTTTTGTGTCAGAAATAGTGACAAAAACTAAATGTTTTGGTAAGTAACTTATATTTTATTTTGATAGCTTTACTTCATTTCGAACTAACTGTTAGTTTTTTACTCAGAAAAATGTCGAAAACAATCAAGACAGTACACGTTCTTAGAAGAAATAAATATAGGCGAAGAGTTTTCGGAAATTGATGAAGATGAGTTTTTTGAAAATGAGCATATATTGGTTGAACGTAAGACATGCCGACAAGCCGTGGACGACAGTAAAACCATCAAAACTTTTTTCTAAATGTAAAAAATATGTCTGCGGAAGATGTCCCATGGAAACACCCTGCATATGTAAAAAAATGCATTAAGCAATGAATTAAAAATTCTTATTTTTTGTGTTTGTAATACATAAAAAGTGGTAATATACAATTTTGTTTAAGGATAAAAGTTTTTTTTGTTTATTTCCTTCCTAGCATCCATATTTCATACATTCAATCAAGAAACATAAATTCGGGTCATTTGACTAGCTATGGTAAAAATAGGTATATATCAAGTGTTGGTATGTTTAGTGTTAAAATGAACGAGCTAATGGAAATAAAATAGGATGAAAGGTCTCACCCTAATAACCTCTGGGCAGGCGTAATGAGGCGATCCGCACGACGTTTCCAGCATGGCACCTTCGATTTGCAAAGAGGCCATCCCGAAATCCGCTATTCGAATATTATTCTTTTCATCTAATAGAAGATTTTCTGGTTTCAGATCTCGGTGACTAAAAAAAAGATAATAACATAAATCGGTTATTTAAAGTAATATATTAATTTTAATTATATAAATTTGCTATAATGTGTTAGGGGGGGGGGGTTTAAGACCTTAGGACCGGGGTACCTTTTAATATAATGATAGAATTCTCACGTACTTAAATAAATTTAAATAATTCGAATGTCACAATGTAAATACACTGGTTGTCAGAAATTAAGAGAATTTGCAGACTGGGTCAATTATCCCTATAACTACTGGACCGATTTTAATGAAATTTGATATGATTGATACAATACAAAACAAATAACCATTCAACAATTGTAATACACAATCATGATCGTTGCGTAACATTCGTTGGAGACGGACGGTATGAAATTGCCACAGGAAACAATAAACTGCCATATTTCAAGTACGAAATCACACTTCTAGGCCTGTATGTCTGTAAGATGGGATCGTACCCCCTTTTAACCCTTTGTTTTTGTTTATTCTGCAACCGCTGTTTCATATCTTCCTACTCCAACGAATGTTATGCTCGATCATGCACGTGTATTACAATTGTTGAATAGTTATTTATTTTGTATTGCATCAATGCACATATCAAATTTCACTAAAATCGGTCCAGTACTTCCAGAGATAATCGACCAAGTCTGCAAATTCTTTCAATTAATTACATTAGTGTATTCTACACACAATAAAGTAAACAAAAACTGGAAGACAAAAATGAACGGGAATAAAAAAATATTTTAGTAAGTTGTACTAATGGTCGGATTTTCTTGTAATAAAAACCAATATAAATAATTTAATGACATAATATTAAATGTGGTTAAATCTCCATTATTCATGACGGATTCTTTTCAAATTTTAAATTTTGTAAGTTAAAATTACCAAATCAAACTTAAGTACATTTAAACAGTTCAATTATTTTTTGATGATTATCAAATACTATAAAAAAATGTATATGCTATATAAATAAGTATATGCTATATAAATATAAAGAAAAAAAAATTTTACGTTGAATTATCTTTTGAAAAAAAAACGATTTTTACAAGCATATTAAAAAGATTTTAGATTGTCTTAACTAATTTTAGAAATATGGAGAAATACATTAAAATTTAAAATAACAAATTAAAATTAACAACGAGGGCTCAAACTTTCGACTGCTTACCTAAATAAATGGGTGGAACCATATTTACAAAACTGCGGTTACCCACATTTTTTTGAAGGTTAAAACTCAGAAATTAAGGTCTCCGAACCGTTAAAATTGATTAACGGAGAGTTTAATTAGCAGATAAAAAAATTATTTAAGGTGTCTCGTTTTTTATTTTGCACTTTTGATAGTTAATCTAAACCGAATGAGAAATATAGCTATTACAAAACTACAGTTGATTATACTATGGTGATTACCATGGTGATTCTACCACTCAAACACTGCTTACTGAAATTTGAAAGATTTAGCTAAATTATTGATCGTGCACAAAGCGGACATCACGACAAAAGAGTATTCTCACGATATATTATGACACGATATATACTGATCTCAATATATATTGATTTTACGATAATTTACAAAACTATGATATAGTGATAATTTTCAAGATATCAAATAATAATAATTTTCAAGATATCAAATGATAAATATCAAATACGATAATTTTGATAGTTTTACCGTTAATGATAATTATGTAATGCGATAATATCAAGGATTTTATCGAACGCGATAATATAGTGATGATTTTTCACAACAATAAATATTGATTATTTTAATATTGTGATAATTACAGCAAAGGTAATGTATATGATTATACGGCAGAAATACTCATCCAAAACAATATTAAAGCGAGGTATAATTAAAATTTCACTTAAGCAATTAAAATACTAACCAATGTAAAAAAAAAGTATAATTAAAATAATATTGTGATGCAGCGCAAAATATCGATATGCACTGTTTAAATGTCCGCAATTATCTAATTCCGGGATCATCCAGATTTAAATCTGTATATAAATTAACTGATTCGTCATGTTTTAATCAATAGTAGGGAAAATGCTCACACAGTCTTTCTGTTTAAAACTTGGTTAATTAAACTGATAGACTGAATCATATGAGTTTAATGGAAAATAAATAAATTGTTATAGTGCCTGATTGTCTTAAATACACCGATGATTTTAAAAAATAAATTAAAGAAAAACGAAAGGATATTAAAATTAAAAGTTTGTCACAATGTGCTTCAAAAACCAAACATATTTTCCCACCCTAATTTTCAAAATTAGTCTCAGAGTTGGTCAACAGATGGAGCAGAAAACTATAATATTCTGTTTGCTGGTTTGCACTCTCATTTGCACGTGCGTTTTGTAGTTTTGTCCTCAGATAGCACCATGCGTTGCTGCAAATGCTGGTTATTTTGAAACATTGTGTCTCCATCTGTTGACGAATTTAGTAACCATTTTTAAAAGTACGAAGCAGTACATTTCTATCTCCATTTTTAAAAAAAATTATTTTTCAGACTGAGGGTCTTTTTTGGGACATGAAATGAAATTACTGGACTTACCATATGCAGTGGCTGTGGCAAAAATCCAGGGCGGAAATGATTTGTCGGAAGAACTTTCTGGCTTCTTTAGGTGTCAGGCGACCTTTTTTTACTAAATAATCGAATAGTTCGCCGCCTGACACATGTTCTAAAATTAAATACCTAAAACAAATTAAAAAAAAGAGTTAATAGAAGAAGAAAAAGCAACAAAAACATTAAATTCTCTTTCACAATGTTTTCTTTTTCTTTTTTTGAGCGAATAGAAAATTAGATCAATGTACTTTTTCGTTTCTCTTGTTGAGTTTTACATTTGACCGCGGCAATTATTTTTAAATACTCACTCATTGGCTTTTTATTTACTTTAGAAACAAAAATAATGACGAAAATTGCTTAATAGATATAGTTCATTTACGTAGCACTAGAGCTGCAAAGTCCTCCATGTTCCCATAACAAATCAATACCTTTGGGGGTACTGATCCAGGAGTGCCCTTGTCTTCTGGATTGGGTTCAAATTACAAGGCTACGGAGTTGAACATTAGTGGACTATAAGTTATAGTCCACTAATATATTATATAATTATAACTATAAATAATTATAGTTTATAACCCAAAAATTGGGTCGGCTGTTCAACGACGGACATAAAACCTAAATTGTAAGAACTTCTTTGCCACCTCCGCGTAAAAAAATATCCCAACTGCCAAAGAAAAACGAATGAGAATAATAATATAAAATAAAAATTAATACAAAGTGCCCGGCATAGTCGTTACTTTAAACTAAATTTACACGTTGTTTAGTCATGAAGTGTTTTTAAATTATTTATCACACAAGTAAATTACGATATATTAGTAAATTTTAGCTTGTATTTATTTTAATTTATGCTTATTCATATCTCTTCTATTCATAGAATTCTTAAGGGATAACAAAAAAAGGAAATATACACAACATATAGGAATCCCTTACAAATTGGGGGGTCCCTTGGCCTTATTATAAATCAGTCGCTGCATTTAATTCTAAGTATTCAACGATAATTTAGAATTAAACGTTTCCTTTTCATTTTGTAGACTACAAAACTGGCTGAACCATTAGAAATCTTTGTGAAAAATGTAACAAAACTTCATAGTTTTGTTTTATTTTTTATATTATATATTTTTTTATCTTCCCAATAGTCATACTTCCATAACATCCTGGGACAAGAATTTTAAATAACAGCAGAGAAACTGTGGTTTTTATTTAAAAATATATAGCTTAGAAGTTGGTAAACTCAGAAAATATCTTGTCCACAAAATCGTCCAGACAGTTATAAATTATTTAAATACCAGTAAAACTTGCCTAAAAGGTAATTTGGAACGAATTTCTTAATTTTTCTTTTCTTTGTAATTAAAAATTCCAACCAACGAGATTAAATCGTATTTTTATATAGGTAAATGACTTTGCACAGAAAAAAAATCTTAAAATATTACTTTTTTAAGGTGTAAATTTGTACCAAACAAAGTTCAATGTGTTGGACGCTTGCTCTCAGGGAGATAAATGATATGCGTACAAATGCACGCTTGCGAACGAATATTTTAATTGGCCTATAAATTATATTTCTTCACTTTGTTTTATATATTTTTTAATATGACAGCAAAATTTTAAGTAGCACATAGAGTTTCTTTCATACCAGATTCTGAAAATGTTTGATTATCTTTGGTATAAAGAGAATCCCACATCAAATATAAATATAGCTAGATTTAAATACAGATGTATATATATATTTTGCTGGTTTGCACTCT